>NC_143160.1:2055948-2157823 GCF_041381405.1 Jatropha curcas | reverse complement strand
GAGCAAAGCTGTCACAATGGAGAAAGGCTGATAAACCCCCAGCAGAGCAACCTGAAAGCATAGCCTACAGGAGTAGATCATGAAATTAATATCGAAATGACGAGGAAATATTACAATCTAACCAAAGAGGATCACATTTTTTATTTTTGGGATGAGTTCAATTAGTTGTCACCGGTCACTTATGCATGTTAAATGAACGCCACAATTTGGGTGAAGAGGCAAATCAAATTCTTGCGTTGAGTAGCTTTTACCTTTTCTGCCTGCGCTAACCCTTGTGGGAGAAGATCTTGAATAATTGCCTCCCAAATCTTTTGTCCTCTGAAATAAATGACTGTCTGTTTTATGAGTACAAAAAGGAAAAAGTTAATAGAGCAAACAATGTCTTTTTATAAAATATCATAACAGAACTTGTCATTCCAACACAAATCAAAAGGCCATTTTTAGATTCATCTTTTGATACAATGACATCCAGCAGGTGTGCATCAGAAATACGAAATAAAATAACAAAAGGATAGTATCCAGCAATGAAATCCCTCTAATCGTTTCAGAGTGTCTTCCTTGAATATATTAAAAAAAAAAAAAGAAAAAAAAAGCTGCAATTCACCACTACAAACAAAGCAGGCAACTGTTTTTTCTGATCAGAGATTATTGAATTTTTGCAAGAAAGATAAAATTAAGAATTACTACGAACTGTTTTATCGGTTACAATAAGTTTCTCTATTCACAGCTAAATTGTTAGCGTACATTAAATAAATTTACCAAGGCAGGTGATTATATATCTAAGTCATTATAAAACGAAACCTGATGCAACATATTGATCTTTTGGATGGTTCTTTTGTTGTCACCAAAGAAATCTTAACCAACAATATCGAGTTCAAATGAAATTTTGAAGACTCCGGACAATAAATTTTCCAATGCTAAGCACAAATTCAGCAGAGTGAACAACTAGTCCAGGAAAAGGAAATCTGGGTGAAAGAGATACCCCATTTTCAGACATGGAATCTCCAGCAAATGAGCCTCCATCACAATATCTAAGCTTCACACGGTTCCAGTTGTAAAAATCTGATTAACAGAATTTAATTAATGGGTTATAAAAGAATGCAATGCAATTATTCTAACCAGAAGAAAAATATAAAATCTGAGATCTGAACACAGACAGTGGTTTGTAATTATTCGTAGTAGATTTGTGTGGCAGTTATACAGTATATTATGTTAGCCAATAGCCATATTTAAGGGTGAACTTCCATTTTGAATAGCTTCACAACGAGGCACCATTGTTATTTATGGAAGCCCCAACAGTAAGGCTACAGCTAACAAAAGCCGACAGACAAAAGGAATCGCGTTTGGCCCTCCTATTCATCACGTGAATGGGCCAACAGAAAATGTGAGGGAAATGGACAAATGTGCTGTATTTCCAGAAATACCCTTCATTAAAAACGCAATTCATAGCTGACAAACTAAATAAATGCCATATAGATACGATTGAGATGATAAATTTAATTCGTTAAACATGGAAATTAAAATGATGGACTGTGAATTCTGGAATTAAGAAATGTTAATTTACCTGGATTAAGAGAAGCATCGTCGCTTAGGATTCCATTGAAATACGCCCGCTTGTTCATTTGCTCTGTAGATCCACGGCGTGTTGGGGCTCTCTCCAAGCATGATTTTAAATCGTAACACCACCCACCTCCCTATCAACAAGTTCATAATCGTTCGGTGAATATATGAACATTATGTATAAAGAGGCCCATATGCTAAAGCTGTTGGGCCCGCCAATGCATGTTAAAAAGGAAATGATATTTTAGCTTATCTGGAAAATTGAAAAAAAAAAAAAAAAACAAGGGAGTGTTATTTTTCTTCCAAAATTTTCTCTTCATATCGGAGGAAAATAGAAAAAGTTATAACAATCTTCATAGCAGGGGTGGACAAATAGGAAATTGGATTGAATTAATTCCATTTTATTTGATTTTTTATTTTGACTTATTTTCATATCGGTCAATTTGATTTTGAGGTTTTAATTGAAGTCAATTAAATCAAAAAATGTTTATTTTTATTTTATTAAATTGCATCAAAAGTAAATTTTTAAAAAATTGAATCAAATCGAACAGATTTAGTTTGACTGTTATAAGAAAAACTGCCCAGAGATACATATTTTTCTCAAAATTTTCTTTACCACCTTCTTTTTCTTCCTTCTTTTCATTTCTCACTTTTTTTTAAAATTTTTTTCCTGTGTTTTTCCAAATAAAAGCGTTAAGTTACAGCTTTTCCCTCCAACTTCGCTTATACGACTTGACGCTACTTTTTCTATCCCGACCGTGGGCTTTCCAGGTTCCTTCTCAATGGTCTCCAATAAGGCAATAACGCGGTATGAGAAGTGCAAATTGCAAAAGGCAATATCGCCCCACAAGTCACAGGACACTGAGGAAAAGAACAACGATGCCGTATTGATTTTCGAAAAACAATTTCAATCCCAGAACTGCATATGTGGCAAGTTCTAATTGGAGTCTTTTTCTAATCCAATTTTGTTTCGCGCTCCTTTTCACTCCTTTGCTTAATTTTAAAAAGCGGAAGCAGAGAGCTTACCTCGAACTGCAAAATCCAGTTGTTTGCACCAGCTCCGGATCCTTTATGCAAATGATATGCCGGCAAACTTCCATCCAAACAAACTACGAACATTCACAAGCCAAAAAAAAAAAAAAAATCTGTTAAAAAAACCAGGAATAATAATCGCCTGACCAATAAATAATAAATAAACAAATGTCACTTTATTCTCCAATAATTTTTTAAAAAAAATTTTCCCTTCAAAAAGGAAGAACAAGAAGGAGAAGAAAGAGAGTTACAGGCACCGAGAGCCGAAGCATTTTGAACCAGAGTCATGTCCACCACAAGCCGGCCGGCCAAGCAAATGCGCCATAGAGCGCAATTCAGCAAAATCAGGAACATCGCTACTGCCATCTTCATCTTCGCGAGCTAGCTAGAGAGCTGGTTGAAATGCAGAAGACGAATACAATGAATCTCATACAAATTAAAGAGAATTTATAGCCGAAGCACATCAATTAATTCAAATCTCCAATGTGTTGAGGTAGATTATAAATTAAAAACGATACTATAAAGAGCGTGCTGGGAAATCTACGTCGTCGATACGAAGGAAATATATATATGGAAATCGACGTTAACATTATGTTTGGGAATGGATGACTTTGTGGGAGGAAAAAAAAAAAGGGTAGACAGTACCTTGCAATTCTCAATTTCTTCTGTTCGGAACAAGTGAGAAAATTTGGAGAGAGGAAAACTCTCAATATTTTCCTACGGTACACACAATTTCTCAATCTCTCCAAATCGGAGAGGAGGTGATGAAAATGAAGGGAAATTTTTACTGTTCCTAAAAAGTACAGAACTTTTAAATTTATAAGAATATTGTTTTCCTTTCTACCTCTCATTTTCCTTCGAAACCAAATATAGGGCGGAAAATAAGGAGGGAAAATGAACGGTAATAATCCTCTCTTATTTTCCTTCCTCTCTAATTTTACTTCTTCTCCTTTCCAAATATAGCATAAATGTAAGTACTTAAGAAAAGAGATTGAAGTAATGATGAGAGAAGGAAATTTAGGAATGCGTTTAAGCTTCGAGGAGGATTGACGCATGAAATTGAAAAGCTGATTGTCTTGTTTGGGATTAAAAACTAAAAAGTTTACATTTGAAAATACCCATAGCATGCAAGTTGCATAAATGCATTTCTGTGAAACTTTACATTAAATAATGGATTTGACATGTGAGCTCCAAAGTTTCCAAGTATAGTATTCCAGTCTCGTCCAAGATTGAAAATGGATTTCTGTTTTTATTTATAATAATTTTCTTGTTTCATAAACATACACTTGCCTTTTCTTTTCCATTTGTCCAAAAATAATTAATTGTTTTATTTTCTAATGTACTCTTGTTGATTTTATATTTTTTATTATTTATCAAGAATGTTGCTCATCGTTGTTTTAATTTCCTATAAAAAGTAATTAAATATAACAATTAAACAAAATTATAGAAATAGTTAATAATTGTAGTTAGATTTTTAGTTGAGTATATAATTTAAACAACTCAAATGCTGCATTCTAGGATAAATAATTATATATAGATAAAGTTCAATAATTTTAAATAATTTTAAAAATTAATCATATCTAGATTTTTATTGGGTGTATAATTTAAACAACTCAAATACTTAAATATGGAGGACTTTAGTAAATAATTAATTAAACTACTTAAGTTGGCCAATCACAACACAAAAAATTAAAGAAAAACTTTAAAATTTTTTTAAGAAATAGAGAAATTTTAGAAATAATAATAGTAAAAAAAATTTTAAAATGGTAATTTTAGAAATACAAAAATACTATTTAATTAAGGTGGACGTACTATTGTGGAATAAATTGAACCCACCTCCACAGCACCAATCAGGGCCCTCGTCAAGCCAGTGTCTGTCTCCATTGAACCTAAACGTGAGTCTCCAATTTTGCATGATATTAACTAAGCTCCGGGGGCAACTCCATTCAGTAGCGTCTTCTGAGAAATTCATCAATGAAAAAACCCAAATGTCAAACATTCTACAGTAGAAAGAATGCAACAAACTTAAAATGGCAGTACCTTTGGGTGGAAGGCTGTCGCAATACCAGCTACATGAGTACCATGAGGGGCGCTATCAGTTACGATATTTAAGACATTTCCCTCATCATATAGATTAAGTACAACTGAGCATGCATCCAAATTGCTGAACATACCAAATTTCCTTTCAGCCCTGAAACAACAGTTTCTGTAGAATTATTTAAGAATCCAAATTGTATGAAATGATATTTCATTGCTGCATATGCATTACTAATCCGTTTACACTGTAAAATTCACAAACCTAGCAGGGGCGCAAAATTGTTAAAAAGAAAATAATCAAAAATTTTCAACACTTAAAAACCCCAAAAAAATACAACACACAGACATCAGACGGATGATACACATGCAACGAAGAAATCAAGCAGGATTTCCAAAAACCTGATTGAATTCGTCAAGATGCTTTACTGCCACAGCAATTTCTTCCTGGTTTTTCTCATCCCACTTCTTTTTTCTTTCTTTCTGTCAATTAGAAAAGGGGAAGCAAATTTATGTTTATTAAGCAAATTACTAGTGCCGAAGTTTAGTTGTACAGTTTGCATTGCACAAAGAAGTGAGGACAACAATGCTACCTTCAAACGTGCAGTTAATGTGGCAGTAAATGGTTCATACACCAACTTATAACCAACGTGCCATTCACCGGAAGGGTTTTTCCATGAGGAATTGACAGCCAGAGCAGCTCCTATCAAACACATTTCATTACAACCATTCACAGAGTTCAGAGCTAATGCAACTTACTATTACCATAAAAGAACAGCACAATTTTCTCACACTAATATGACAGCTCCAAAAAAAAAAAAAAAAAAAAAAAAAAAAACAAAAAACAAAAACAAAAATGAAAGAGCACAATCAGTATAGTCAACAAGAATAACGATAACAGTTCAAGGGCCAGCCTGAAGCCCCGCGGATGCAACAATCTGCATCAGCTTTCACGACTTTCGAAGTATCAATGTCTCCACTCCCAGTGCTGGAGAAATAGAAATGGAAAATACCTCAGGACAAAAATTCATCAACAAACTGCTAATAATAAAGCTAAGTAACTTTGTTAATACCAGTCAATAACATCGAGGATCTTCGGCTTCCCATCCGAGGTCAATTGCAATCCAGCAGCAGCCGGGTCAACTCCAGAATCTAATAAATTCAAGCCATATCTTACGCAAGTAATCAATCAAACTTCTCCTATTAAGGTCAAACAGAGAATGATCAGGTGAGTATTGCAGTAGTACCGAAAATAGCTATAACTACGCCACGTCCGCCAAACTCAGGATGAGCATCAATGAAGCGATCGGCGCCAATCTCCTTCTTAGGCATGAGAGAAGCCAAAAAGGTGGACTCGTTCAGCTTGAAGTAACGAAGCGAACCATTATCATCTCGGCCTCCTCCACCACCAACGCCACCAGATACAGTGCTAGCAGAGGAACAAGGCATGGCACTTCTATTGCTCTTATAATTGCTCCTCCTCCTCCTAGTACCAGTACTACTCCACTGTCTCTCCTTTACCTCTCCTCCCCTTTTGCTGTTAAACTTTGTCGGTCTGATGAGTAGAGAGGAAGAAAGAGCGTCAACTTGGAAGCAAAATGACGGTGTTTTGGGCCAACAGATGGTCTTAAATACTGGGCTGCATTTGTTTTTTTGGACAAAATGTAAGGGCGTTTTAGTAATATTAGCGTGGGAGGTGGTCATCGGTGATGACTGATGGGCAGAGTGTACTGCGGCGGAGGTAATAGAGCGCCACCTGGTGAAGTAACAGCGGATGGCTGCGGCAGTGGTTCTTGTTGGATGGGATTGGGTGGCGTAAATCTCGTATGTGGTGAGACTACTATTGACATGGCGTGGCCTTTTCCTTATTGAGGTCACAAAGCCGCAGATTTTTTTCTATTTTCCATTTTTATTAAGAAATTTTTGCCATTTCCAAATCTAGACAGTTAAATTACGAATTTTATTACTGTATCTTATCGTTATGTTTCAAGAAGATGCTAATGGAATAAGAAATTTCCAACTTCGAAGCCCTTCGTTAAGCTCCGATACAGTGTGTCCACCTTTTTAGGATGCTATATTCGTTTTTTAAAGTTTGCAGCGTCTGAGAGGTGTCAATACGGTGGATATTTATCGTTATTTACAGTAATCGTATTACTCCGATGCGGTACATTAATCGATTTACCAATTCATTAATTCAGTATACATTGTTTACTAGTTGATTTGCATATTTATCAAATTAAAAACTTATCAAATTACGATATAGTGTTCATTAAATTAATTGCTTTACTTATAAACTTAAAACAATACGGCTTTTAGAAAATTGATAAATTCAAATATTTTGAGGGAACTACACTTATTGAAAGGGTAAAAAAATTTTACTCTCTACTTCATGAAAGAAATTACATCTCGTGATGAAGAAAAAAAAAAACGAAAGAAAAATTCTAAAACCTTTTTATGGATGTTTGATAATTTTGTTTTGCTGGGCAAAAGAATAACTGCATAAATAAATACTTGTTTTTATAATTGTTTTCTATGTATAGTTTATATGGTCGGATTTCTTAAATTCAAGCTACAATGCGACAATATCGTGAAACAGTTTAATGCATAGATTTAACCATGTACTTTCGGTGATTATTTATTTTGATTTTGCATTTTCATATTTTATAAGATCATGATTGAAATCCAGTAAAATTCAAGGAGTCACCTAAAGAATCGAGTTTAGAGTCAAATTTATCCATTAAGAGGTCCTAAAACAGAAACAAAAAAGGGCAACCAGAACCATAAGCCCGTACTGATGCCATCCATTGGTTTGATAATGGCAGAGTTGGTTTCCTTGTGCCTTTTGCGGCAATCTTTGCAGCTATCAAGGTCACTCTCAGGTATGTGACTGAGAAACCGAAACCGAAGAGCATCCTAGTAGTCCCAGGGAGACAAAAAAATATATAAATCGGCTATATCTATGTAATTTTCTATAAGCAGTATACTTGTGTATCCGAAACTAAAATGGAAAATCAATTACAATTGTATGTTAAAGCACACCGCTAAAATTTGACTTCAAAATAGAACATGTAACTGAACAATTAAAGTGGCTCTCATATTTCTAGCATCAATGATCAACAATTATGAATTTGAAGAATGTTTATTCCTTTACTATAAAATACAGAGAAATTATGGATCTTACAATAGTTCAACATTTATTGTGCTTCTTGCTAACATGCTATAAAGCCTTAATATGTTGTTGAAATTGTAAGGCAAATGATTTTTTTTTCATCCGTTGATTTGCTAAATTTTGTAACTTCATGTGTATAATTTTTTATACTCTAATGTTTATTTAAATATCAATCACTATATATATACTCTTCCTTTTAGTATATCTTCCTTTCACTCTTTCCCTTGCATAACCCACTACCTTTGATTGGAGCTTCAAGAAAGAGAGAAACCCACAAGAATCTTTTTTTTCATTTATGAAACCTGCAATATTGGCTTCTCAGCGACAAAGATAACATATTGAGCATCGACATTAAAAATATTTTGATTTAGGAGGAGATTACATACCGGGGATGATGGTATGAGGTTATGACAGGTATTATCACATGGATATGGACAGTCAATCTCTTTGGTTAGTTTTCTACCAAAATACCAATCACCAACTGCTTCTGCTATGGTCTGCCAAAGAAGGTAGAGTTATTATTCACAGTGATGTTGATGAGTTTTATTAGTAAAATGGGTTGAAGGATTCAGCAACCAAATTTAAATCAGTAAGAGAATGGAAATGAGAATATGACAACAAGAGTTACTCTGATCCAGCTTAATTCAGGACATTGTTACCGAAACAGAAGGGCATATCTGTGTGAGTGGATTGAACAAGCTTTCATGCAAATTAGACAAACACATTCCAAAATTAGGCCTTAAACTGTGGTTCATTTATAGTTTGTTGCTAGCTTGAATTGAAAAAATAGCATTATTTAACTCATTTAATTAAGAGCCTAAAATAGCCTATCAAGCCAATGGATAGTGATGTCAAAGCATGTATAAGGGAAAATAATATTCTGAAGCTTAATGGGCACAAATGTAAGCTGTGTACCTTGTTGTTTATCCTTGGGGAGTCAACCGCAAACCATGTGTCCTGGGACTCGCTTTGACAATGAGCAAAGCAAGAATTTATAAACATTCCCCCATGGTTGGAATTTTTGAGGAAAAAATACAGGGCTATCAGCATACGACGCCTGAAACCTGGACACAAGAAATCAGCACAACAAAGTGATTAGTTTAAATAATTTGTAAAATTTTAAAATTCATAAAGAATGTCTGGTGGACCATGCAGAGACCGAACCTTGTAATGTGTCTATCTGCTTTGCATTACATTGTGCTGTGTTCAGCTTGCAACTCTTCCATTGTCCATGCAAGTCAGCAGAAGGAGGCACCAATATATGGTTGAACTGTTGAACTTTAAAATTTCAATCATTCTATATCGTTTAATGAACCTAGTATAAAGTGTGACTACAATGGTGTGTGTGTTGCGTGATTTCAGATTCAAGAAGGCTAGTAGATATTTACTTGGAACACATCATAAGCTGCATTCAGGATGAAGAATGGTGTTGTGATGAACCTCAATGCATATTGCGGAAAGATGCACTGCATAATATATACAAAACACCATAAATATTAGATGTACCAAACTGTTGGAGTATGTGGGTAATCCCATATCGGATAAATACAACTAACGAAAAGAACATATAATGTGAGTGGTGAACCAATCAAAATGGTTTAGGCTATTATGTGGTAAAGTTAAGACCAATATTAAATATATAATTGAATCCAGATTCTCAACATAAACAGTAAGGAAAGATTAGAGGAAAAAAATTTACCAGTTTCGGATCTTTAAAGAAATTGGTGCAATTTTTGTTGAGATTCTTTTCTATCCCCTGCCGTGAAGAATATACTTGGTTACTAAACTTGGCAATATTTATAACTTGCACAACATAATAGAAGTCCTGTTAACACGTCGAACTTGTTTAGGGGTTTCTTATGTGCATCATAATTCACACATTTGTCTAAAGAAAGCGACAAATTATAATCACTTGTTATGTAGAAACTTCAGTTTTACTGTTAAGATGCTGCGCCGGAATATCTTTACTCGCTGATTATGCATTAAGCACAAATCCGTGCCGAAGGATGAATTCATTCTCCTAACCCTATCCCCAGCTAAAACACAAGCAATCAATGAGAAAACGCAATCTACATGCTGATGGAAAACATCCACTGAAATACTGAATTGAGGAGTCTACTTTGACTTGTAAAAGCAAAGATATGGTTGGAACATCAAAAAGCATAATGTTTACAAAGAGCTTTACATCATATTAGTGGTTGGAGAAATAGCGCAAATACAAGGACATTCCTTAGATTATAATGTCAAAATATTATGAAAACAATTGAGGAGGGGCAATTAGTTAAGTGTGATTGAAGTTACGTGAAACACAAAATAAGTGTTTCACTGTGCATTTCAAATGTATTGTTGCAGAGAGTAGAGAGACAAAAGATTTTCAAGAGTTTTACCTGCAAAGTAACAAGACTTTCATAGGAGGACCTCATAGTGTGGTTCAAACTGATGTCTTTTCTGTCAAAAGGAATAAAGGAATATTTTAAGTAAGTGATAAAGGTTCTTGTTACACCATGCAAGAAAGTACAATCTTACACATCCAGAAAAAATCCTGCATCACTCAAGCACTTCACAGTGGCAGTTCTCGGTAAAACTTTAGCAAAGCTGTCACAATGGAGAAAGGCTGATAAACCCCCAGCAGAGCAACCTGAAAGCATAGCCTATAGGAGGAGATCATGAAATTAATATCGAAATGACGAGTAAATATTACAATCTAACCAAAGAGGATCACATTTTTTATTTCTGGTATGAGTTCAATTAGTTGTCACCGGTCATATATGCATATTAAATGAACACCACAGTTTGGGTGAAGAGGCAAATCAAATTCTTGCGTTGAGTAGCTTTTACCTTATCTGCCTGTGCTAACCCTTGTGGGAGAAGATCTTGAATAATTGCCTCCCAAATCCTTTGTCCTCTGAAATAAATGACCGATGTCTGTTTTATGAGTGCAAAAAGGAAAAAGTTAATAGAGCAAACAATGTCTTTTTATATAAAATTATAACAGAACTTGTCTTTCCAACACAAATCGAAAGGCCATTTTTAGTTTCATCTTTTCATAGAATGATATCCAGCACGCGTGCATCAGAAATACTAAATAAAATAAAAAAAATGATAGTATCACTGCAATGAAACCCCTCTAGTCGTTTCAGAGTGTCTTCCTTGAATATATTAAAAAAAAAAAAAGCAGCAATTCACCACTACAAACAAAGCAGCCAATTGTTTTTCTGATCAGAGATTATTGAATTTTTGCAAGAAAAATAAAATTAAAAATTACTACATAGCAATCATGTAGAACTGTATTATCGGTTACAATAAGTTTCTCTAGTCACAGCTAAATTGTTTGTGTACATTAAATAAATTTACCAAGGCAGGTGATTATATTTCTAAGTCATTATAAAACGAAACCTGATGCAACATATTGATCTTTTGGATGGTTATTTTGTTGTCACCAAAGAAATCTTAACAAACAATATCGAGTTCGAATGAAATTTTGAAGACTTGGAACAATAAATTTTGCAATGCTAAGCACAAATTCGAAAGAGTGAACGACTACTCAATGAAAACGAAATCTGGGTGAAAGAGATACCCCATTGTCAAACATGGAATCTCCAGCAAATGAGCCTCCATCACAATATCTAAGCTTCACACGGTTCCAGTTGTAAAAATCTGATTAACAGAATTTAATTAATGGGTTATAAAAGAATGCAATGCAATTATTCTAATCAGAAGAAAAATATAAAATCTGAGATCTGAACACAAGCAGTGGTTTGTAATTATTCGTAGTAGATTTGTATGGCAGTTATATAGGATATTATTTTAGCCAATAGCCATATTTAAGGGTCAACTTCCATTTTGAATAGCTTCACAGCGAGGCACCATTGTTATTTATGGAAGCCCCAACAGGAAGGCTACAGCTAAAAAAAGCCGACAGACAAAAGGAATCGCGTTTGGCCCCACTATCCATCACGTGAAATGTGAGCGAAATGGACAAATGTGCTGTATTTCCAGAAATACCCTTCATTAAAAACGGAATTCAATAAATTGATGGACTGTGAATTCTTAAATTAAGAAATGTTAATTTACCTGGATTAAGTGAAGCATTGTTGCTTAGGATTCCAGAGAAGACCGCCAGCTTGTTCATGTACTGTGTAGATCCACGGCGTGTTTGGGCTCTCACCAAGCATGATTGTAAATCATCACACCACCCACCGCCCTATCAACAAGTTCATAATCGATCCGTGAATATATGTATTAAGGTTATCATTTTAAAAGTTTAGGTCCCACCAACCAATCTGAGTCAGTCGATTACTCCACACTCTCTATTTAATTATTTTGGTCCAAATAGTAACTACTTCCCCTGGATAAGTCTTCAATTATTTTTGTAGGATCTGACCTGAGGTAAAACTTTGTATGATAGATAGTATAGTAGTGAATAAATGTATATGTCTAATTAGTAATTAATGATAAAAACATTTGGAGAAAAAAAAACAATATTTCATTTTTTTTAATAAATAGTACCACTTTGACAATAAAATTAGCAGAACCTTATTTGCTGCATAAATAGGCCCATATGCTAAAGCTGTTGGGCCCGCCAATGCCTTATAAAATGAAAATGATAAACAAAATAGTATTTTACCTTGTCTGGAAATTGAAAAGAGAAAGAAAAATTAGGAGGAAAAAAAAAAGTAGGGGTTCAAATTAAAGTAGGAAAAAAATGGAATTTTTAAAACATTAAATCAAATCAAACAGATTTAGTTTGATTGTTTTTAGAAAAACTGCTCAACCCTAGGTGACAAAAGTAACATATTTTTTTCAAAATTTTCTTTTCCACCTTTGTTTTCTTCCTTATTTTCTTTTCTCGCTTTTTTTTTTTTCCAAACAAAGTTTTAAGTTTCAGCTTTTTCTCTCAACTTCACTTTGAGGACTTGACGGTACTTTTTCTAACCCGCCAAAAAATATTTTATTCCGACTGTGAAATTTTCAGTTTCCTTCTTAATGCTCTCCAATAAAGTAATAAAGCGGTATCGCCGCACAAGTCACAAAACACTAAGGAAAAGAACAATGATGTCGTACTGATTTTCAAAAAACAATTTCAGTCCCAGAACTGCCTATGTGGCAAGTTTTAAGTGGAAGCTTTTTCTTATTCAATTTTGTTTTGCTCTCCTTTTCTCTTCTCTGCTTAATTTTGTAAAGCAGAAGCATAGTGCTTACCTCGAACTGCAAAATCCAGTTGCGTGCACCAGCTCCAGATCCTCTATGCAAATGATATGCCGGCAAACTTCCATCCAAACAAACTATCAATATTCACAAGCCAAAAAAAAATGTTAAAAAACTAGAAATAATAATTGCCTTGTTAATAAATAATAAATAAACAAATGTCACTTCATTCTCCAATAATTTTTTTAAAATTTTCCTTCAAAAAATAAGAACAAGAAGAAGAAGAAGAATAAGAAGAAAGAGAGTTACATGCACTGAGAGCCGAAGCATTGCGAACCAGAGTCATTTTCACCAGAAGCCGGTCGGCCAAGCAAATGCGCCATAAAGCGCAATTCAGCAAAATCAAGAACATCGCTACTGCCATCTTCATCTTCGCCAGCTAGCTAAAGTGCTAGATTGTTGTCAGTTGAAATGCGAAGATGAACACATTGAATCTCATACAAATTAAAGAGACTTTATAGCCGAAGTACATTAATTAATTTAAATCTCCAATGCGTTGAGGTAGATTATAAATTAAAAATGCTATAAAAAGCATGCTGAGAAATCTACGAATAGAAAATATCTTGAAATTCTCAATTTCTCTTGTTTGGAATGAGTGACAAAATTTGAAGGAGAAGAATATTCTTATGAATTTAAAATTTTTGTACTTTTTAGAAATAGTAAAAATTTCCCTTCATTTTCATTACTTTTTCTCCGGAGAGATTGAGAAATTTGTGGGCACAAGAGAAAAATTCTCAATGTATGTATTAAGGAAAGAGATTAAAGTAATGATAAAAGAAGGAAATTTAGGAAGGCATAAGATTGACGCATGCGATTGTCTTGTTTAGGATAAAAAGTCTCATCTCTAAAGGGACAACCAATGATATTGGGAAGCAGGAAAGAAATTGACCAAACTTTGGTTTTTGAGACCCATGGTCCCATCGGCTACCCATGGTCCCAGCAGCCGATGGGACCATGGTCTGGTAGCGTTAGCGAGATGGGTTTGATGATCTGGAGATAAAGCTTGGCGTTTAGTTAGATTAGGTTATCAAACCACTTCTTGTTAAGGAAGCGGAAATTTTTGGCCATCTCGTGTGCGTGACTACTAGCCGTGAGAACTGCATTGTATCTTTCTTTCTTTTTTTGTTCCCTTGAAAAATAAATAATTAATTAATTATTAATTAATTAAATATAATTATTGAAATAGTATTTCAAGTTTTTTAGCTGTAATTTTACACTAACTAATATTAGTTAGGCCTTTTTTTGGTTACATGACGTTGAATAAACCGGAAAAATATATGTATTTAGAGTATGGGTAGTCTTTCACAGGGGCGGAGCCAGAATCCAGGATTAGAGGGGCAAAAAAATTTTAAATCAGCTAATTTAACTATAAAATGGGAAACCACTGAAACAAAACCAAAGGCTATCAATCAATCAGTGTAGCTAGAAGTAAATAAATTAACTTGGAAAATATTTTGATGAGCATTTGGAATCCATTAAATAACTCAGAACCTACTAGAGAACCAAGTTTGGCCAAAATCAAGATCAGAACGGAGGCTACAGGCTAAATAAATAAATTTTGATTATATTATAGCCAACAAACTGCAGTAATCTAACTACAATCCATGGAATTCATCAGCTTCGCACTAAACCATAATCCCATATCACAATGCAAAACCACAAATGAATAATAATAAAGAACAAGTGTAAATAGGAGCGAAACTCTTGCTTTATCAGTGAAAATTCTTATAAAATAAATAAATAAATATATATATATATATATATATATATATATATATATATATATATATATATATATGCCAGTGGATATGCAAAGGAAAGATAAGGTTTACCTTCGGCGAGAGAGAGCCGATACAATGGGGCTTCTTGTGGCCATGAGCAGAGCTCTTTGCTTATCAATAAAGGATTAATGAAGAAGCTGGTTGTGTTGTGCATTAGAACTTTGCTTATTGGGCAGACAGTGATCTGAAATAGCATAAGGACAAAGTTTGGTGGGTCCACAGTTCGCTGTCAAAGTCAAGAAGCAGCTATTGTTTAGAAGGAAAAAAAAAAGAATTGCAGAGAATCACTTCAACTTCGTAGGAATTTGCAATTGTATCCCAATAAGTTTTTGTTTTTACATTTTTAGCGGCGGGCACAAATTGGATATAAATTTCAAATTTTTTGCTGTAGTTTTACAGTAACTGATATTAGTTAGGCCTTTTTTCGGTTACACTAACAAGTGGTTTGGTTACAAAACATGTCTGCTCACAGCAGGATGGCCTTTCATTCTTAATAATATTCGCTAAATTAATAATAAATTTTATTGTAAAATCACTCCTCACGTTTTTTTATAATACGTAAAAAAGACCACAGTTGTTACACAGACTTTTCTCGTGTGATCTAAATTTTTACGTATAATTTTTTATTAATTTTGTCTATAATATAATATATTATTAAAAATTTGAAAATTAGCATTAATTTTATTAACTATTTCATTGATATTTTAAAAACCAGTTACTAAATCCTACGGAAAAATCTAATGTTTTTCACTCTCAATTTAAATAAAACTTCCATAAAAATTCTATAAAAATGGTAATACATCTTTTTTTTTCCTTTTAGATTTCTTTACTTAATTAGAGAAAGGAAAGTCAAATCCATAAAATTGACAAATTTTATTATAATTTTGATTTTGTATATCATATGATAAAGCATGTTAAAAAATAAATAAACATAATGTGAAATCATATATATGTGAAAGTTAAAGTTCCACGGTAATAATTTCTAAAAAGGGGGGAAAAAAAAAGCGTTAGGAAGCTGGAAAAGAAAAAGAAAATAGTATAAGAGTTAAGATGTCAAAACATAACTAACAAACTCATTTTTCTGGTAATCGTTGGGTCATTTAATTGGTTCGTGGTTTAAAAAATAAAGGTCATTTAAAGTTTTCATATGAAACAAATGATTGTTCTATAAAATTCTTTTTGACAAATGAAGGATGTGGTTGTCTTTATCTTTTTCTTATATAAAAAAAAAGATAATACCTCAAATCAAAATTTAATAAGTGGAGCCTTTGAAAATACCCATGGCATGCAAGTTGCATAAATGCAGTTCCGTGAAACTTTATATTGAATAATGGATCGAACATGTGAGCTCCAAGAGTTTCCTATACGATACTATCTATATTTTATAATACTTGTATTATTTGAAATTTCATATTTATTAAAAATTTATCAAAAAACAATTCATTATTGAATAAATTGACTATTGCCCTTAATTTAATATATCCAAACACCAAATTAAATTTTTAAAGTAATAATTATTGATCATATACAAAAAGTAAATATGAAAATAAATATTTATTACTTTTTAAAACTATAAATGCGACTGGTATTTTGAAAAAAACTATTTTCTTAAATGTGATAAGTATTATGGAATATAAATAGTAAACAATTAAAAATAAATTTCTATTTTATTTATAATAAGTTTCTCGTGTCATAAACATAAACTTGCTTTTCTCTTCCATTTGTCCAAAAATAATGAATTTCTTAATTTTCTAATGTACTCTTGTTTATTTTATAATTTTTTATTATTTATCAAGAATGTTGCTCACCGTTAGTTTAATTTTCTATAAAAATTAATTAAATAAAATAATTAAACAAATAGGTGAATATATAAAAAATAATTTTGAGCTATATCTATAAAAATAATTTCTATAACAACAAATAGATGAATATATAAAAATTAAAGTGAATTTATTGTCTAAGCACATCAATTAATTCAAATCTCCACTGTGTTGAGATAGATTATAAATTAAAAACGATACTATAAAGAGCGTGCTGAAAAATCTATATTGGCGATACGAAGGAAATGTATATGAAAATCATCATTAAATGTATGTACCTAAAGAAAGAGATTGAAGTAATGATAAGAGAGGGAAATTTAGGAAGGCGTTTAAGTTTCAAGGAGGATTTAGAACATGAAATTAAAGGTGGACTGTCTTGTTTGGGATAAAAAGTCTGAACTCTAGAAGGGACAACCAATGATGCAGATTGGAAAGCAGGAAAGAAATTTACCAAACATTGGTTTTCGGGACCCATGGTCCCAGCAGCCGATGGGACCATGGTCTGGTAGCGTGAGCGAGATGGTTTGATGACTGGAGATAAAGCTTGGTGCTTTGTTAGATTAGGTTACCAAATTCAACTTCCTGTTAAGGGAGCGGGAATTTTTGGCCATCTCGTGTGCGTGACCAGCTGCCGTGACAACTACATTTTATCTTTCATTTTTTTCTGTTGATAAAATATTTAATTAAATAAATATAATTATTGAAATAGTATTTCAAATTTTTATATATAATTTTTTTATTAATTTTTATCTATAATATAGTATATTATTAAAAATTTGAAAATTAGCATTAATTTTATTAGCTATTTCATTGATATTTTAGATAACCACTTACTAAATATTGTAGAAAAATCCTTTTTTTTAACCCTCAATTTTAAATAAAACTTCCATAAAAAAAACCCGTAGATGGTAATATTCCTTTTTTTTTTCCTTTTACTTTTCTTTACTTAATTAGAGAAAGGAAAATCACAAATCCACAAAATTGACAAATTTCATTCTAATTTTCATTTTGTATATCATATGATAAAGCATTGGTCAAATACAATTAAACACAGAGGTATAATCTAACGCTAGTACATATACGACCTGATAATAAATTCATATTCGAATCTCTTATTTTGATATTCAAAAGAATATATATATAATTAAAAAAATAAAACACAATTTAAATGTGAAATTATATATATGTCAAATTTAAAGTTCCACGGTAATAATTTATATAAAAAAAAAAAGTAAGGAAGCTGGAAAAAACAAAGAAATATATTAACAGTTAAAATGTCAAAGCATAACTAACAAACTGATTTTTCTGCTAATCTTTAGGTCATTTGTTTGGTTCATGGTTGAAAAAAAAAGGTCATTTAAAGCTTTCGTGTGAAACAAGTGATTGTCCGATAATTCTTTTTGACAAATGAAGAATGTGATTTGTGTTTATCATTTTTTTTTTTTTTTATTTAAAGGACTATACCTCAAATCAAAATTTAATAAGTGGAGCCTTTGAAAATACCCAAAGCATGCAAGTTGAATAAATGCATTTCTGTGAAACTTTGCATTCAATAATAGATTTGACATGTGAGCTCCAAAAGTTTTCAAGTATAATTTTCCACTCTCATACAAAATTAAAAATAGATTTTTGTTTTTATTTATAATAATTTTCTTGTGTCATGAACATAAACTTGTTTTTCTTTTCCATTTGTCCAAAAATAATTTTTTCTTTAATTTTCTAATGTACTGTTGTTTATTTTATAATTTTATTATTATTATTATTATTATTATTATTATTATTATTATTATTATCATATATATATATATATATATATGGGACCACCCAAATTAATATTTGCAAATAAAAAACTATAACCTTCGATTAAAAAAAAAAAATGTAAGGTCCTTGATTTTATTGAGTTAATATTAATATGATTCAAATTTCAATTTTAACACAAACAAAATGTAATATTATTGATATATGTCATTAAATTATAATTTTAAACATTTGTTGTTGAGTTTAGCAACTTACTCAATGACATTATATTTTTATTACGGAATATTACGTTTTAATTTTTATTAGCATTAAACTCAAAATGTGAATATTAATTTATTTTTCACATTAATATTAAATAACATAATATGTAAAATACTCTATTTTTTGGTTTTTTTCACGTCAATATTGAACTCAATAATATTATAATAATAACTTGATAATAATATATTATATTTTTGTGGAAGTTTTGTTGTATTTCGATTAGAAATTAAATTATAGTCAATTAATAATCTTAATAAAAATAAGTTAAATAAAATACAATAATCAACTAAATTATCTTTTATTATTTTTCTAAATGATACATGTTTATTTAGACTTCGTTTGTTTCTGTAAAATAACTTGCAGAAAAATAAGTTGTTGAAAAATATTTTCCAAATGATTTATTTTCTATTATTTGGTTGTAATATTGAAAATTAGTTAAAAATATTAAAGTTTCTATCTCAAAAACCATAAAAAATATTAATAATAATAGAAATTTTATCGTTAAATATTAAAAAATATAAAAAAATATAAATTAAGAAAGCCACCGGTGGCCAATGTTGGTAGTCAGTGGTAAATGATGACTTGTGATAGCGATTATGATGATTAATAAATTAAAAAATATACATTTATAAGGTTTGTCAATATTCGAAAAATATTTTACTTCCGATAATTAAAAGTTGTTTTTCTTAAAAAATAACTTTTTTTTATCAGTCGTTGACTTATTTTTTCAAATATCCTAAATAATAAAAATTATAAAAAATATTTTTATATAAATTATTTTACGGAAATAAATGTATCCTAATCAACCGAAAAAACAGACAGATTTAAAAACAAAATTGACATTCCAAAAGCGAGGTGGTCAACACCTATCAGGCCCAATGGCCCATGACCGCATATGGGTAGGGCAGGCATCAAGCCTTTTTTACTAGCAATGTAAAAGTGCTTTCAGCTTTTAAACCTCCAACGAATCATCACCTTATCTTAGAGTAGAAATATAAAACTTCATTGTCCCGCAAGCCAAACAGGACAGACCCATTATAACATGTCATGTTCTTGACAATAATAATGATAATACAGAGGATGAGAGGAAGCAAAGGAGAATCAAAGTTGGATAATGGATGAACCGTGTACGTATGCCATTTTTCTATTTCTCAATGATTGGGTTGCGTCCAGTTGTGAACATAAAATTTACATTTTTGGATTTGATTGTCCAGACAACTCTCTCTCCCTTTACATATAAAGCAATATGACAAATACATAAAGTGTGGTTGAACTTCTCCTTATTTGAGTAACCAGAGAAAATGATTTCTAATTTCGAGTTCGAGTTGATTTAATTATAAGTGTTTTTATTAATTTAACGAGTTTAATAAAAAGACTATCCCTAATTCTATTATCCATATCATTTTTTTAAACCATCACATCTCTTATTTGTTATTTATGAGAAAAGATATCTATCAATAAAAGTAAAATTTATTATTTAATAATTGTTAATTATATAAATAAATCATATTATATATTCATTTCGTTCTATTTTATTTGAATGATTTGATAAAATACGCGTATTAAAAATTTAGTCAATAAAAGTTATTTTGTCTTTTTTTTCCCTTAATTTGTTAAGATATTAATAAAAGTCCTTCATTTATAGATCAATCATAAAGGTTATTATGAAAAAAATAATTATTTATGTATCTATATAAATATATAAAATCTAAGGCACAAAAGTCATGTGGCACAATTCTAGAGTATTAAAATGCTTATGTGGCAAAATGTTAGCCTAGCTATATATTGAGTTGAAAATAATATTTTATATTTTTAAAAACTATTTTTAATATAATTAATAGAGAACTTAGTTACTACCATGAATAATATTTTCAGTTATTAGATAATTAATTAAATTAATAATGTCATTAATATTTTAAAATTTTTATTTTTTTTATAAAATAATTAACAATATCATTAATATCTATTCTTTTTATTTTCCATTTTCCACTGCTATAAAATTTGTATATGTAACTGTTTCAATATAAATGAAACTTTAAAGAAAGTCAAATCATACTTTCAACAAAAAGAAATGAATTATTTGCAAATAATATAAAACTATTTTCATGACATTTTGTTGATGTGAGCTTGATAAATATGGTGATGACGATGGAATTATAAAGTGTATTCAATTTCCGATGATCTACTAAAATATGATTTTATTATTTATAATAAATTATTCTGTAACAAAGCCTCACGTAAAAGCATTTTAGTTATTGTTACAATAACTAAATATTTATTTTTGTTCAGCATAATGCCACCTAAATCATAAAATTCACTTCTCAATGCTTTTTTTAATGAAATTAAAATTAAAATTAAAATTCATTTTCTAATATCATTAACCTGTGAAATAGAAAAATATTTAATGACAAAATTGATGTTTATGTTTTATTTTATGAAGGGAGATAATATTACTTTTTAATATATTCCATATCAGGGCAAACTTAATGAAATGTTTTTTTAAGTTTTTAATGTTTATTGGATGTATGCCCAAATTTTAGATTATTTATTCAAAATGAAATTCAATAATTGATATTTGAAAAGATTATTTTAAAATCTATCATAATACTTATAAAAATAAGAAATTTTAAACTTAATTATAAAGTTGAAATATGTATACTTATGTCAATGTATTGATCCCTTTGCAAGAATCTGTAAAAAAAATTTATTTTTTATTTTATTTTTTTTACATTAGTAAGCATAATATTGGAATTTGGATTTTTAAAAATAATTATTAATTATAATAAAAATAACATTTTTATTTTTAAATATTATATATTCGCACACAAAGCGTAAAAAGATAAATAATAAGTAAACAAAATAGGAGAGAGAGTATTATTTTTATCTCAAAAAAAAATATATTTGTTTGCCTGAAAACAAATTTATTGCATGTGTTAGGGATTGGGTTGGATGTGATCAGGTTTTCAGGGATAAAGTGGAGGCTTCTTCAAATGGATAAGTGGGCCTCATTCTGTATGTAACTTGTGAAAAGCCCCTTTCCAGGCCCACTTAGAAAGCAGTCAGCGAAATTAACGCGTACGTATCATGTACAATTATCATGCCCGAACGACACAAACGAGCGTCCTCTATGTCCATGAAGCGGTGCAACTGCTGCTCAAACGACAATCGTTTTCTTCTCCCTATCAATTTGTTCGCATTATAAAGAAGAAATTGTTGGAGTCGCATTGGCCCAGCCCACATAAATAATTTCGATATGGTCCTCAAACGGAAAACAGTCAAATCTAGGTGTCAATACAAATAATAGTGAAAATGCTGGGGCCAAAGTGAAAATTAGCGTAATCTCTTTTCTCTTTGTTACTCAGCTCCAACAAAGAGAGACCTCGCTGATCAGAGGGAGTCCTTCAAGCTCTTCAAAGTCCAAGGTTAGTCCTCTTAAAACCCTGTTTGATTTTCCAAATTCATTTGTTTCAGACCTTTAATTGTAAAACGCGCAATTGTCTTATTATCAAGCTTTCAACTTTGTCAAATCTGAATGTTTATGTTTAGTTTGGTCGCTTGTATGTTTGTGCTTTTGGATTAAGGATGAGAAACGAGTGGGATTGAGAAAATTTTAAGTGGTGACCTCTTGTTTGATTCCTGAGAAAATCGAGGAAAAGCGAAGAAAAAAAAAAAATCAAGAGTTTGATTCTTTTTGCTGTTCGTCAGTTTTATTTCTATAGGAAAATGAAATACTGAACTTAAATCGGTCCCTGATGTGTACATCAGTAAGCTGGTGAAGTGGAGGATTTCGGGAAGGGGAAATAAATCGGGATTCATAATTGTTTAGAATTTTATTGGAAGCCTGACTTAAGTAAATGTGCGTTTTTGACATTTATTTAGTTGGAATTTCAGTTTCTTATTATTGAGCGTTTGTTTATGCCGAGAAAATTTTGGGGAGGGAAGGGGAAAGAACAGCCAAATTATTGATTTTCTAGGGTTTTGTGATAAATTCTGTTAATTTTTTTTACTCATAGTTATTAGGAACCAAAATGTGGAACCTTGAGTAGTCACTTTTCTGCAGTTGCACATTTGAATTTTTAAAAAATGGGAATTTGTTCTTTAATTCTGTGATTTCAAATTGTGACTTTATGAGGCATCCGAAAAGTCTTAAAAGTTCCAGCCATTACATTATTAACAGTATCAGAATTTTTTTTTTGCCAATTTCTTGATTGAGATAATATTTATTTTAACATCGTCAGCTGTCGTTTTTACAGGTTCACCTGAATTTCTCTGGTTGAGCTTTCACCTGGGGAAAAAAAAAATGCTTCAGTAGCAAACTTGGTGATATAGCTGTTTGCTTATTTGCATGTGCGGGAGACAGGTTTGAGTTAGCTGAATTTTGTTCTTCATTATGGAGCCTTTGTGGAAGCTCTTATATTTGCTGGAGCCTGCACCTGTTACCCTAATAGTGACAGCTGTAGCTGTGACATTTGGATCTGCATTTCGAGCTCTAAATTATGGGAAAGAAATGGAGCGGAACCGTGACTTATCGGAAGCATCTATTATGTTGGATAGGTCCCAAGCATTAATGATCCCAATAATGAGCTCTTGCAGTTTGCTTTTAATGTTTTATCTGTTTTCATCTGTCTCGCAACTTCTCACTGCATTCACAGCTGTTGCCTCTGCTTCTTCCCTGTTCTTCTGCCTTTCTCCTTATGTTGCCTATGTAAAGTCACATTATGGTTTGGCAGATCCATTTGTTTCGCGTTGCTGTTCAAAGTCTTTCACACGAATCCAAGGGCTATTGTTGTTGTCATGCTCTATCACTGTTGCAGCTTGGCTTGTTTCTGGGCATTGGATATTGAACAACCTGTTGGGTATTTCCATTTGTATTGCTTTTGTGAGTCATGTGCGCCTTCCGAACATCAAAATATGCGCAATGCTGCTTGCTTGCTTGTTTGTATATGACATATTCTGGGTATTCTTCTCAGAGAGATTTTTTGGTGCCAATGTTATGGTGTCAGTGGCAACGCAACAAGCATCAAATCCTGTTCATACAGTGGCCAATAGTTTGAGCCTCCCTGGGTTGCAATTGATTACAAAGAAGCTTGAGTTGCCTGTGAAAATAGTCTTTCCTAGGAATTTGTTGGGTGGTGCTGTACCTGGAGGAAATGCTGCCGATTTCATGATGCTTGGCCTCGGTGACATGGTATGATGACCTTTTCTTTTGTCAGTGGTCTTGCAGTGCTCTTCCCAAATGTCCAAAGACTTGTTTTCATCTTATTATGTTGCATCCAAGTTTCTGCTTGTGGTTTTTTTTTTTTCTTAAGAGGACTGGTGGAATATTTTAGGCTTCTTTTCTTTGGGCAACAAACATCAATCTACACTGTATAATGTTTGCAATCCTTCCTCTCTACTCCCTAGTAGAGACCCTGGAATGGAACTTCATATTGGAAGATCACAACTGACCAGTTTATGATGTGCTCATGCAAAATGTTATGCAATGGTCATGTTCTTGGTGTTGCTTGGTTACAATTGATATGTGTTTCCTAATTCCTCAGGTCTTTTAATCAAGTCTCACTCTAGGATGAATCTACCTTCTTAGTTCTGGTTGGTATCTCTAATGGAGATGGCAAGATCTTGAGGACTGATCAGTTTGAAGTCTTAATAGTGAGTCAGTAGTTGCAAAATGATCTTCTCCACTGGTCCTACACATAGTTGTTTTATCCAGTTTACAGTATGTAGGCTTTTCTAGTTTTGAAATGTTCTAAGAATATGGCTCATCCTTCCTCCTCCATAGAAGCTAGGTTATTATTGGACAATAATTTTACTGGCCATCTGTGCTTGCCTGGTGAATTATTCTATAATATGGGCTTGATGTGCATCATTTTGAATATCATTTAACATGGTTATTCTTCTTTTTGTGTCTAATTTGCCTGTGTGTGTTTCATGTAAATATATCTGCACTCATGCATTACATACTTTGCTGGGTTTTTCTCCACTATGATTGTCATTGCAATATTATTTGATTTTTCAGAGAAAGTATTAAAAGAAATCAGCCCCCTATTTTAATATGTTGTTGCAGGCTATTCCTGCCATGCTTCTGGCATTAGTCCTCTGTTTTGATCATCGGAAGAGCAGAGAGCCTGTAAGTCTCTTAGATATACATTCATCAAAGGGGCACAAATACATATGGTATGCGCTTCCTGGATATGCCATTGGACTGCTAACTGCTTTAGCAGCTGGTGTTTTGACCCACTCACCCCAACCTGCACTTCTTTATCTGGTATTTCTTCCATTGCTGTTTAATCAACTTTCCAATATTTGTTTATGATCCTGGCTTCGATGGAGTTTTGATGGGGAGCTTTCTCTAATTTGGTTTATCATCTTCTAGGATTATTGCCTATGCAAGTTGTCGCTTTTTGGTAGATGTAACTTTATTAAATATACAAGTGGATAATCCAGTCGCTTGCGCCTGGATATAATTAGACACAAAAAAATGTCATGATGATGTTGATTAATGAAGCCACTTTTAAATTTTGGATACATGCATCTGAAAGTTGCTCACAGTTGCTGTTCAAGGTTGGTTTTAACGCAATAAGATTGAGTCTTGGGTTGCTGATGTGCTTTTTTTTTTTTTTTTGAAAAAAAATTTTCAAGGGCTTTCAGGAGCATCCTGATCACGCTGTTGGTAGTGTGATATTCTGCAAATTGTATTGTTCTAGAACTATTTGAAATTGCTCTATAAGACCTTTCAAACTTTGACATGATTCCAACCTACAATATGCCTCAAGACAATTGCATTTGACAGTTTGTTTTCCAGTGGTGAGTCTGAGGTTGGTGATAAGGCTCACAGTCACCAAGGTTTAGTTTCTGTAATTCTAGTGGCTTGGCATGCAACGAATGGTGCATTGTTGCTTGCTTTGAAAGTTTTTTTTTCCTTAAACAAGGTTATCTAATTACCTTAGAAGTCTGTCTCTCTTCCTGTTTACTTAAAGCTGATTATTGAGTTTTATTTTTTTCTTGATTCTTTTGGTTATAGACAATCTTCCATTTAAGTTTTATGTATCACATCAGTTGCTCTTTTAACTTTCTCCCCCATCATTGGTGAATGTAGGTGCCTTCTACTCTAGGACCTGTAATCATCATCTCCTGGGTCAGAAGGGAACTGACTGAGTTATGGGAAGGAAGCATCCCAAATCTAAACGATAAAGCACGCCAAATAGAAGTTTAGGTGATTTATCTTCCCGGGTCACAGCTAGAGGTTGCAGAGTCGATCAGAAGCTGTAAATTTGCTTGGAAAAGTTCTATCCTTTTAAATATGTTGGTAGAAAATTGATGATTTATGTTTATTTTGTACTGCCTAACTTGCATCAATTCCTTTAAATGTCCAGTAATGAAAAGAAAAAGAAATTAAATTTATCTGAATCCTGTCATTACCATGACTGAGTTGTATACAAATAACCGTTATAAAAGTTTTACTTTGGCCACTAAAACAAGATTAATGCAGGTTCTGGCTCAAAAATTTCATCTGAAATTAGGGTTTATCGTTTATGGATTCTACAAATGAAACTATACACCTTGATGCTCAGAGATGCATTAGTTACTGGCTCGTACACCTTGGATTTGGGTTTGGAGCTTCCTGATAATTTATTTAAGAAGCACTTGTGTTAGTGTATTTTGTCATCGACGAAAACAAGGAGTTGTTCGCAGACGAGAGGATCGAAAATTAAAGGCCTTTGGTCTCTTGAGAACGGCAAGTACAAAATTCAGCCATTTCTAAGAAAAAAATTGTCGTCTGGAAATTATGTCGCAAAACGACCTGGTTCATTCAAAAATTTACGTGGAAAACGGGTGACTGACTTTTCATTCCCTAGGAACTAGAAGGTTATGCAGGCAATATCCAAAACGACATCGTGACATGCCTGATTCGCACGGTTTTAAACCGAACGTCAGCTTGAACGGTCAAAACGGCAAGAAATATCAGAAAATGGTTGGTTTAAGTGTCCGAAATTGACATTCTGGTGGGTCGTTAACGGTAGTTTCGACCAGAAACGCAATGGGGGCAACCGATTAACATGCAACAATTGATAAAAATACAGACAAACACTGTAACATCAGTTACTCACCTTCCTAACACAGACAACAATAGATAGAGAAAGAAAGAGAAAATAAATCATCTATCTTTCCTTGTCTTTCCTCTCCAGTAAACAAACAAATAAAACCCTAGAATTCTCCTTCAAGCTCCACTCTGTCTCTTTTCTAATCATTGAGCTTCTCCATAGCTAAATTTCGAGCTAACTCCGTATTCATTGAACTCCCCATGGCATCAATGGCTTCCACGTGCTCTCCGAGCTCTCTCCAGCTACGATTGGCTCTGAATTTTAGGAGGGGATCGCCTGCAGCTCTGATTCGGGCTCGGGTCAGGAAACTGGATACTCATGTTCGTTCGCTATTCGTGGCTCAAATTGGAAATGGAGGGGAACGGTATCGTGATCGAATTGCGACTGGTGCTGCAGCGGATAATTTTGCTGGGTGGTCTGAATCCGATGAGGGTGATCAATCTGTTGAGTCGAAGTCGCAGAGAAAGCAACGGCTACGAGGTATGAGAGAAAGACTTAGTGTTGCATTGTTCATAGAAAATTGAGCCAAGGGAAGGACGAAACTTTTAAGTTTATGGTTGTATTAAATGAATGATTAAGGAGGTGCTGGGTACGGCTGTTCTCTTTCTTATAGCCTTTTTTTTTTGTTTAATTTCTTATTGTTATATATCAGATGAGCAATTGGGAAATGAAATTGAAGTGGCTCAATTTGGTGCAATAGGCAATATAAAATCACCAATTCTCATTTTAGGTACTTACTCCAATAAAGGGTTATCGGTCATGGCTTGAATGATGTATCAGATGTTGCACAGAAAATGAAATGAGTTTATTCTGGTTACAGTTCCAGTCGGGTATATATAGCTGAGGGGTTGGGTTTCATTTTTTTTTTTTTTCTTATCTAATTAATGGACTAATAACACCTTGGGAGTAGTTTGCTCTCAGGAATTGTGGGAGCTGGAGTTGCTGGGATCATCCTAGTTGCAGGGCTTACCTTTGCAGCATTGTCTCTAAGCAAGCGGAATGCTTCAGGTAAGTGGCTGGTTTGTATCTCGGAAAACAAATGTTTTATCTAATATTTGCAAAATTAAAGACTGTCGCTGTAGTAGCGTCGAAGCCCTATGTGCTATAATGCTGAGCCAAGGACGCTCCGCCTTATCTATAGAAGCAGTCAACTGAGTTCTGAACGAATTAGCTCCTTGGTAATGGCTTAATCTATAGATAGAAAGCCTTATGATGGGAAACTACCACGTTAGGTTTGGAGAGAGATGGGACCGGTTATATAATAGAATAGGGGTGGTTTTGGATTTCCCTCCTCAAATTATGTTTGGTTGTTTGCCAACACAATCTTATTTTCATTTTTAGTACATAATTTCTGCTGGTTTTGTGTTTGATAGAACAATTAGCTTTCAGGGATTGAGTATCTTTGTAATTCCATAATGTCTAGATCCGTGCGTGCTTTAATATATAGATACCCACAGGACCAAAGCAACAAATGGAATCATTGACTACTCAGCAAGAAGTTTCATTGCTCTCTGCTGATGAGGATGATAAAGTTCAGAAAAATGAAAGCGAGGGAAGCATTGTAAAGCAAGATGATAACAATCTGGAACACAAGACAGGTATAGATGTTGATCTTTCTTCATCTCCAGAAATTCAGGAAGCATCAAGTGAAAATAAAGTTGGTGATGGTAATCAGATCCCATCAGTCGACAATGCCAAATTCATAACTGGTACTAGTAATACCATTGATAATGATCTTGTTCAAGAAGATTTGCAATATGAATCAGCTTTTGTTGATAAGTCAGATGCTCCAGAAATAACTCCCAACTCAACTTATTTGCCTGATTCTGTAATTACTGATGATAGCCTAGCTGCAAGCATGCCTAAATCAATATCTGAAATAGGGCAGCACTTAGAAAATGGTGAACCTGCTAATTTGGTAACAAATCCCATCACTGGCCACCAAGGTGGATTGCTTAGCTCTGAGGAAAAAGAGACTTCCAATCCTTCATTGGAATTTTCTAATTCCCCTGTTCATGAATCCAGTGAGCCTGTGGCTGTGAATATTTCTGTCACTGCAACAGTGGATACAGTTTTAGAACCTGGAATTGTTTCCAAAGATGACATGGAAACCATAACCTCACTTCCAACACAAGAAAATATTGACCCAAGCAAACTAACGCGGGCCTCAATTGAGAGAAATAATTCGTACCTGGAAGGGAGTTACTTGAATGAAAGTGGATCTTCTGGAACATCTGTGTCAGCATCAGCCTATCCATTTGCAAACGAACAAGACCTGGTTGCTAAAAATGGCACAAATGAAACCGGAACATTTTTTGTATCACCACCTTTCAGTGGTTCCTTCTCCTCTGCTGGTATACCTGCTCCATCTGCAGTTTCTAAAGCTCTGCAGTTTTCTCCGGGAAAGGTTCTGGTTCCTGCCGTTATTGATCAAGCTCAGGGACAAGCACTAGCTGCACTGCAAGTGTTGAAGGTACTCCTTTTATTTACGTAGATCAATTTTTTTATAATGGTGGTAATACGGGTGTGTATAATCCATGTGCATAATAATGGCTTTGCAGTCAATGGTTGATTATTTCTTTTCAGGTGATCGAGGCTGATGTTCAACCTAGCGATCTGTGTACTCGTCGTGAGTATGCTCGTTGGTTAGTGGCTGCAAGCAGTGCTCTTTCAAGGTATACTGCTAACATTTTAGATTCTGGGAACTTAGCATCTGATTAGCAATAGATAGTGAATATCAGAATTCTAGGTTTGTATTATGATTGAATTTTGATTGCTTGAAGGAACACACTGTCAAAGGTATATCCTGCAATGTATATTGAGAATGCTACTGAACTAGCATTTGATGATATCACACATGATGACCCTGATTTTTCATCTATTCAAGGTGAGAACTGTACCTTACATTCTTCGGCTGTGACTTAAGCAATGAGGTTTAGTTTGGTGTCATAATAGTTATTTCCTGATATGGATTTTCAGGCTTGGCTGAAGCAGGACTTATCTCGAGCAGGCTTTCAAGTCGTGATTTGCTTTCTTCCTCAGATGAAGACCAAGGTCCTTTTTACTTCTGTCCTGAAAGGTGATAGAGTTTTCATCTCATTATAAGAACTGTTCTAATTTTATTAGATTGTATTTTCCTTTCCTCCAGTGCTAGTCGTCTTCTATAAGCTGCTATTTATTGGAACAAAAATTTGGATATTCCGATCTCATTACCTACAAATATTAAATTTTACTTTGATGATATCCTTCTTTCTTAAACTGTTTCTGGTGCTTGATAACTAAAGGTGCCACCTAGCCTAGGTGGTTGATTGATGGCATGGAACAGGCTCAGAAATTGCCTTTGGACTAACTTCCACCATGTCCTGCGATGAGCAATTTATCTTTATGATGCTGTACTGTGGATATGGTTGTTTGTTTTGATTAAGACATGCCGTTTTTGTTTGTGATAAATTTTTATGATTTACCTCTTCTTGCATTTCACTCATCAAGGTTTTTTTGTGGCAGCCCTTTATCACGGCAGGATCTTGTAAGCTGGAAGATGGCCCTCGAGCAAAGACAACTTCCAGAAGCTGATAGAAAGGTAAGTTGAGCTACCCCCCCCCCCCCCCCTCTTTTATTTTATTCTGTTGCATACAGTGGAATATCATTGATTGTACTGTTCTTTTTTTTTTTCCACTGTGATAATTCGCAGACTTTGTACCAACTTTCTGGTTTTAGAGATATTGATAAAATAAATCCAGATGCATGGCCTGCACTCATAGCTGACTTGTCTGCAGGAGATCATGGAATAATATCACTTGCATTTGGTGAGCCATTGTAGCCTCTAGTCATCTCTTCTGTATTTCATTTTGATTTTGATAATTGATGGCCATATCCACTTCCCCTTTGCTTTTTCTAGGTTGCACAAGATTATTCCAGCCAGATAAACCTGTTACAAAGGCTCAAGCTGCAGTAGCTCTGGCAACTGGCGAGGCTTCTGACATAGTTAATGAGGAGCTTGCACGTATTGAAGCAGAATCCATGGCAGAAAATGCTGTGTCTGCACATAATGCTTTAGTAGCCCAGGTTGAGCATGATATCAATGCAAGTTTTGAGAAGGAGCTTTCCATGGAAAGGGAAAAGATTAATGCTGTGGAGAAAATGGCTGAAGAGGCAAGGCTTGAATTAGAAAAGTTAAGGGCTGAAAGGGAAGAAAATAATATTACCCTGATGAAGGAGCGAGCTGCTATCGAAGCAGAAATGGAAGTTCTTTCAAGATTAAGAAGCGAAGTCGAGGAGCAGTTGCAAAGCCTTCTAAGTAACAAGGTGGAGATGTCATTTGAAAAAGAAAGGATCAGCAAACTTCAAAAAGAAGCCGAGAAAGAAAAACTGGAGATTTCTCGGTTACAGTATGAGCTGGAGGTTGAGCGGAAAGCCTTGTCCATGGCCAGGTAAAAAGGAAAATTGATTTGTTTTTCCATGAGGCAGTATGAATAGTTAAATAGTCAACATTTGATGTTTTGGATTATTATTTGAAAAATAAAATTGTTAGGTTTCCTTTCCTGTTTGGGTTTAAATGTAGCTGGACTGCCAACATGTAAAATCATCCATAAAAAATGACAAACTCCTGTGCATTTTAAACTGTGTTATTCAGGGCTTGGGCCGAGGATGAAGCAAAAAGAGCAAGAGAACATGCAAAGGCCATTGAAGAAGCAAGAGATCGTTGGGAGAGGCATGGCATCAAAGTAGTAGTTGATAGTGATCTCCACGAGGAGAGTTCTGCTGGAGTAACATGGGTTGCTGCTGCAAAGCAGTTCTCCATTGAAGGAACTGCAAGCCGAGCTGAAAATTTGGTGGACAAGCTCAAGCTAATGGCGAATGACTTGAGAGGGAAATCTAAGGAGGCAATTCATAAAATTGTGCAGAGGATACTAGTGTCAGTTTCAATTTTGAAGGAGTGGGCCTCAAAGCTAAGTACCCAAGCTAAAGAACTTAAGGATGCCACTGTTCTGAAAGCAAGAGGATTAATGCAGGAGTTGCAGCATAAGGCATCAGAATTGAATTTGGCCGTCCAGGAGAGGACAAGAGAGCCAATACAAGGGTTGCAGCAACGCACCGAAGAACTTAATGTGGCTGTGAGGGAGGGTACAAAGCGGGTTGCTGGAGATTGGAGGGAAGGTGTAGAGAAATTCACTCAGAAGTTCAAATCATGAAATATCTTTTACCTTCTTGCTTTCCTACTGCATCAATAATAAAGTTGCTGGCAGTTGCTGCTGAGATGGCAGGCATGCAACACTTGTATTACATTACATTTTGTAGTTTCCAATTTTTTTTAAGAGGTATTAACCAGACTTGGCAGTGTACCAAATTGTAAGAGAAAATTGCAGTTTTGTGAAAAGATTTACGAAATCAAATTTGTTCTCAGGAGCATTTTAATTTCTCAGGACTGCCAGCTCCTTCAACCATTCTAAGGACTAAAAATATTGCTTTCTGGGGAACAAAATCTGAGTTCTTTGATGTGCGTCACAATTGGAAACAAGGATGACAAAAACATATTGTAGAAGTGTCCGTCCTGCAAGGCTAAAACCAATTCACAACCTAGACTTCTGGCCCAGGCTCGTTATTGTTAGAATCCGATTTCTGCAATAAAACTACCACACATCTGTTAAACCGGAAACAAAATTGTGGACTATTGATAGGTCACAAATTTAAGAAATTCCAGCAAATGTTACATCTTCTCAGTAACTTTCAAGCTTCCACTCAACATCAGAACAACTCATGCAAACAGCTCAGGCAATAAATTTCAAGCCCATATCATATCCAAAAATAAATGGTCAAAAAAATGTAATACTTCATGATAAACTGTAAGGGAAACTAAAAGGACATCATTTGCTTCTAATTAAAACAAAACAAGGTTCTGATCAAAATCTCAAACGTCTAAAAAAACATGGAAGTCGCCTCTAGCTATTATAATGTCTAACAGACAGATTGAGATCTGTCTGTCTAAAATCATTGAGGTCTGCTCACTTCTTCTTTTCACCACCTCCAGCACCCCTGAAGGATAATCACATAAAAAAAAAATTAAAACACAATAGAAAACCAGCAAAGAAGACCGAATCTGAAGTGCACCGATAGGTATTTAAAGACGTAAAAGAGCGAAAAAACTATATATCCTTGAAATTTACCTCATCTTGCGGACAACACTGGACATCTCCTCTCTCTTCTTCTTGGCCCTCTTGTGAGTCCCCAACTTTCTTTTAGCCACCTTCAAGGCCCGCTTATCCTTCCCAACTTTCAGAAGTTCAGTGATCCGCTTCTCATATGGTGCAAAACCAGCAACTTCCCTTATCAAATTTCTCACAAAGTGAACCCGTTTGCTTGTTTTCTGAACAGATAAAAAATATCATAATGTCATCAGTTCTGTGATTCATAACCATCACAAAATCCAATATACTAGTATCTATATGTCATAGAACAGAAAATCTATATATTATCTATAGTTTGTCTTCTTTCATGATGTTTTAACATACCTCAAGAATACAATGTAAATAATCAACTCTTGGAATGTAAAAATAATGAAATGGACCAAATAAATTTGTTCAATGAAAATCGACTTACCCCTTTGCGGTTAGAAGGACGAGGAGCTAATTCTTTCTTGGTTACTATGTGACCTTTGTTCAATCCCACAAAGAGGCCGGTATTTGGAGCCATCACCTACAAGAACAATGCCATACAGCATATATCATTTTACAAAATTCGCTCAACCAAGCTAGCATCAAAGTGATCAAAGTAACCAATTACTATCAGACTGATTTCCAAAAAAAAAAAAAATAGAAAGACCAAATCACTAATAAAAACACATAATCGAAGTCGCTAGTTAATATTGTGAGCTTGGAACGATTCAAAAGTTTCTAAAAACCCCCTTCTCCAGAAAGAAGCATAATCGTGTATTCTAGCACTTTAATCAGTTGCTTAAAAAAAGAACTGTATTTATCTTACAACTTTCTATTGCTATAAACGCTCAGCGTATTCATTTGCTCTCTGTAATCTATGCTGCAATTGAAATGATATACAAAATCTTGATAGCTTCCAAGTGCAGAACAAGAAATTTCGATCCCGATTTAGAATTTTAACAGCGCAAAAATATAAACAGCACCGTCAACACACATATCAATTATATCTAAAGCTTAAAATAATGTCGCAGGTGAGATACAACACGCGAAATAATCCCAATCATAAAATAGAAATTGTTGATATAAGATCTAAAATTTTTAATGTTTTGCGCAAAGATTGAACGTATATCAAGGAATTGTCCCCTAATCGACCTAATATACAACTACTTATGAAATCTAATTTCCTAAATAGCTATGCAGCCCCTAACATGAACTCTTATATTTCTCTTATGGTATTTCGAGTTTCTCAATGAACAGACAAAAAACAAAAGTTATTTCCATGGCTAGAGAGATTAATGGGTTACCTCTAGACGACTGGCAGTAGCAGTGACCGAGGATCCAAGGCGGGTTCTGAAGAAGAATTAGGGTTTTGGGTTTGTCAATCCTTTTATATGCAGAAACCAGACTAGAAATATAAAGGGAAAATAATTATTTCGTCCCTGAGGTTTGCTATAATTATATAAGTAGTCTTCGATATTTATATAAATATTTATAACGTCTCTGAGTTTCACTTCTGTCATATTAATCGTCCAAAAAATACACTTTTTCCGTTAATTTTGAGAGGAAAATATGAAATTATCATTTATAAATTTTCATTGACATTATTATCTATCCCTTTCCTCTAAAATACCTAAAACTCAAATTTTCATTATCTTCTTCAACCCAATGCGGTTTTCATTGCCATCACCGTGTCTCTGTCGATCATCATCTTCATAACCAGATTACCACTAAAACTAAAACCCAACATCCAAACTCAATCAAGTCATCATCATCCTTCATCCATTTATCTCTCTCCCCTTGATTAGAGGATTTAGGATAGTTTGGCCATTCTATTAAAAATTAACAATAAAAAGTGTGTTTTTTGGATGGAATAACTAAGTAATATGATGAAAGTGAATTTCAGGGATGTATAAATATTTATATAAATATCGAAAACTATTTAAATAATTATGCAAACTTTAGGGACGAAATAATTATTTTCCCTTTTAGTTTTTGGTGGTGATTTGGTTATGGAGAAGAAGGTTGATAGAGACACGCTGGTGGCAATGAAGACTGCGTTGGGTTGAGTATGATGGTAAAAATTTGAGTTTTAGGTATTTTAGAGGGAATGAATTGACAATAATGTCAATGAAAACTTATAAAGGATAATTTCGTCTTTTCCTTTCAAAATTAATGGAAAAATTGAAAGGACCAATTAATATGACGGAAGTGAACCTCAGGGACGTTATAAATGTTTATATAAATATCGGTAACTACTTAAATAATTATGGTAAACTTTATGGAAGACATAATTATTTTTCCAAAGGATAATTTCGTTTTTTCCTCTCAAAATTAACGAAAAAATTGTATTTTTTAAATGGAATGACCAATTAATATGATAGAAGTAAACCTCAAAAACGTTATAAATATTTATATAAATATCGAAAACTACTTAAATAATTATGGAAAATCTCGGACATAAGATAATTAGTTTCCCAAATATAAAATGTACAAAGATTAGGGTAATGCGGTAACATTAGTAATTCCCCATTAATTGAACGTTGTCGTTTTAACTCCAAGTAGCACGCGTCATCATCCATCTGTTTCTCGCATTTCTTTTTAATTTTAATTTTTTCCAATAAATTTTACTACCTCCCCTCCATTTCAAATGTTATTTAAAAAAATGTCCTTTTTTCCAATTCATTTGTCTTTTGAAAAAGGATAACAAAACATCAATTATTTGTTTTCCATTTTATCATTATCTAATTATTTAGATAATAGATACACATTTAGTTAACTTCAATTTTTTATAATTAAAATTATTTACGAATTTCCTTAATTCTCTTGTAAATATTTTAAAAGAGAGTCAATGGAGCAGAGATGCTAAATATTTTTTATTAAAGGTATTAGTCCTATTATATTTTTTAAAATTATTTTTTTAGGAATAAGAATTCAATTTTCATATACAAGGGAACGTTAAAAATTGGATAAAATAAGTATAAATTTCGTGATTTACTTACTTAGGTCTATGGATACTCATAAACCAAACTAATAAATAATACATTTTTTTATTAAAACGGGGCATTCCTAATCATATATTGAAAATAATAATAATAAAAAAAAATAAGAATAATTTTTGAAAATCTATATTTTCATTTAATTGATCCATGATAGGCTCATGGATGAGGTCTAGACAAGCCTAATTTATAACATTTTTCCTATAAAAAAAGGGAAAAAAAAAATGTAAGTAAAGAGCACCTATTTGCTTGTTAGTATAACAATTCAAGGAAAAGGGAAATATTAAAGAAAAACATAGAGGGAATATATATATATATATAAATTGTTTTGATGTTTGGATATGTGGTAGGAAATGAGGAGGAAAGGTGATTTTATGAATAGTGAAATTATAAATTTAAATTTTATTCTATTTTGATAGGTAAAATTATAATTTTTGTTATTTTTCTTGTAAACTAAAGAGAAACTAATAAGTGGACCGCAAAATTAATTTTATTTTCATATTTTTTTCATTCACAAATAGGTGAGGAGAATAAAATTTTATTTGTTTTTCTCCATTTTTATTCATCTCATATTTTCCACCAATCCAAACATACAATAAAAAGTATCAAACCATATAAGAACATGTGATTTGCAAATAGGACCTTCATCACACATTCATACCTATATATTTCATGCTTTTTTTTTTTTTCCCCATAAAGACTGAGAATATGTTTTTCTTTTTTTTCTTTTTTTTTCTTTTTGTTTTAAAAAGAAAAATCAAACAGGAGCAAATATAATACCTACACCAAGAATTCTGTTGAATCTGAGTTGTCCCGCTCTCCTTTATCATCCTCTCGCTTGAATTTATTCAACTAAAGCGGAGATTAGGACACCAATTGCATCATAATGTACAACAACTAATCCATTTTCAATCAAAGCGAAACCAAACCAACAACCATGGATGCTCGTTATTAATAGTTGTTCATGTCTGCAAATCAAATAAAATATACTAGTAGTTTATTGCAGTATCTTCACAGCCACAGCTAACTCAAAACAAAAATGTCAAAACGTCCCATTTGACTTGTAGGTGGCTCCTTAAATCGCCAAATCCATCTATACATGTACTAATCAGTAATCGCTCTCGCCAATAACAGTGCTAGGTGGGCTCTGTGAACTGTGAAAGCACGTGCCTCCAAACACTGAATTCTCCATGTGTTCCACGGAAATTGCCTCAAGTTTTCTCCTTTTTTCCGGTCAGTACGAAATTCTAGCAAAGGGTCTCTGTTATTTTGTCTTCTTCCGTGTTCTTTTGTTTGCTTGATTGAATATCAAAACCTGTGATCATCAGTAGCGGAGACCCAAATCAGTTTATCCCTTGAAAGTTCTATTTTTTTTTTTTTTTTTTGGTTCTCCATTATTTGCTTACAAAGATTGAATTTTCTAGTTCGGGTAAGTGGTGCTGGACTCCATATAGCTTCTTCATCTCTTGTATATAATCTTCATTCTTCTTCACTTATCAAAATTTCCTTTGATTTCTGTTGTATATCGTTTTCTGCAATTTGCATTTTCTGCTGTTCGCTTTTTATAATATTTTAAATCTGTTAATTTCACGTTGGAAGGGAACGTTGGGTACAATCCCTACATTCAGTGTTCACAATATTTGTATTTTGCTTATCCTTTGACATCTCGTGGTCTTGGTCAATATATACCTCTCAGTTTGTTCCATTTTTGCCTAGTTTGAGATCTCAATATATGTTAAGTATATCATAGAATTTGTTTCCTGATGCATTAGTTTCCATATCCATTTCAGTTATTGCCTTGCTCTTCAAATATAATATACTGGATACTGCTTCTATTTGTACCACTATTGTGCAAATCTTTGCTATCCAATTGAATTTCAATATCAGAGGCTAAAGAAATCATCTGAATCATCCTTGAAAAATTTCCCCCTTTGGTACTCTGCCATTCACGAAACAAATTATTGCCCATTGATCTATTTTAGGATAGTGTGGTCAAACTCTAAACATCAATGTCAATCATATGTGGCTTACCTCTTCTCGAGTGTGTGTACTGTCTCGCATGTGCCCGCTGGGCATGGAAAAGATGTCTCCATTCTGCAGGTCATGATAGTGAGACCTGGGGCCTTGCAACTGCTGAAGAATTTGAGCCTGTCCCTCGCCTTTGCCGCTATATTCTAGCTGTTTATGAGGATGATCTCCGGAATCCCCAATGGGAACCCCCTGGAGGGTATGGAATAAACCCAGATTGGGTAATTCTCAGAAAAACTTATGAGGACACTCATGGAAGGGCTCCTCCCTATATATTGTATTTAGATCATGATCATTCCGATATAGTTCTTGCAATTAGGGGACTTAATTTGGCAAAAGAGAGTGACTATGCAGTGCTTTTGGATAATAGCCTGGGGAAAAAGAAAATTGATGGTGGGTATGTCCATAATGGGCTGTTGAAAGCTGCTGGATGGGTTTTGGATGCAGAGTGTGATATTTTGAACCAGTTGCTAAAGAAGCATCCAAATTATACTTTGACTTTTGCCGGACATTCCCTTGGATCTGGTGTAGCTGCAATGTTGACATTGGTGGTAGTACTAAACCGGGATAAATTGGGAAACATTGAGAGAAGGAGGGTTAGGTGCTATGCTATTGCACCAGCAAGATGTATGTCACTAAATTTGGCAGTCAGATATGCAGATGTTATTAATTCTGTTGTGCTGCAGGCAAGTTTTTTTTGTTTTAACTATTATTATTTTTTATTTTTTTATTTTTTAAAGAATCATCTGAATGTAAATGCATCTTATGCGACCTCAGAAACATTTTATTTCCTTAAAATTCCGTCTTTTCTTCATCATCCATGCTTCTATTATTTGTATTGAATGACATCACACTTGAGTTATCCTGTTATCACGATTAAGGTTCTCCCTATTTTTTCCTTTTATTCTGACTGGTATTTGTTCATTATTATTGGAAGTGTTTTCTGGATTTTCTTTGTTTCAATGTCAGTCAAAATGTTTTTATCCTCGGTACCACTATGCTAACATGACTTGAATTTCTATTTTCTCTTATAGATAAGGAAATAATAATTTGTAATATAGGGGCAAAGCTGCAGAAGTCTTGAGTGCTGCTGTACAATGACTCTCATGTAATGACAACAGGATGAAAATATTCAGTGCACTTATACACGCCATAGCATGTGGCAAGTACCTATTTTTTTTGTCTGACTTTCTGCTGAGAGGAATATGCTCATAGAGATTTTATCTTGGTGTTCTGTCTAGAATAACTTCTAATGAAGTTGCCAAGTGCTGTTGGATTTTATGGTGTGCCTCTGAAGAGCATTGATACATATGCTGTATCATGAGCTAAATTTTTTGATAGATCACTGACATGACATATTGAATGATAGCTGATGCTTTGTCAAGAGAATCTTAGGACAAAGTATTGTTTATTTGTGGTGATGGGGCTCCATAAACTATTATTTCATCATGCTGCTAACACCAATATCTGGATTTTGTCAATAGTTAGATAATTAATTATATTTCACTGGAGCAGGATGATTTCTTACCACGGACGGCCACACCCTTGGAAGACATTTTCAAGTCACTTTTCTGGTATGGATCACTTCTTTTGACTGCAGGTCTCTTTGCTGCTGATGAGGCAATCATCTATTGCAGGTCCTGTTGGGAGTGCAGTGCACTTTCACTACCAATTCCAAATATGTTGCACAATTGCACTTTTAGGAGTGTGATATGCACTCTATCAATTTCCTTTGAAATGTTAAGTTGTGTCCACATCATCCAAGTTGCTATCATCTATATTTTCCTTTGTGAGCCATCTTTTGAGGCATAGCTGGAATAAATTTAAAATTGGGTAATAAATTTAAAACTGAACCATAAAGGGAGAAATGGTGAACAAAGAGCTGTTGTTAATGAAGAATCTGGTCAGCTGATTTCATTTGCTATTCAATATATAGGACTTATCTTTCCATTTTCCCCTCAATGTTGATTGAAAATATTTGCTATGTCAACATATTAATATATGCTCATTTTCTCTTCCTCTCCTTTTTTTTTTTTTTTTTTGGCATGTTAGTTCAACATATTGATTATGCAAATTTTCTGTGTTCCACAGTTTGCCATGCCTACTATGTCTAAGGTGCATGCGGGATACATGTATACCTGAGGAGCATCTGCTCAAAGATCCGAGGAGGCTGTATGCACCAGGTCGCCTTTATCACATTGTTGAGAGAAAGCCTTGCAGGTATAATTAGAGAATGACTTTACTTGTATCAAACTATAAGTTATTACCTCTGAAATAATTTTTTACTTGGTGCAAAAATTGCATAATCTGACATAGACATTAGAGATCTATGCTGACAATGTATATTTCTATGAGCTTGTTATGTTTTCAAATTGGAGTGATAATAAACTCTGCCTAAGTGACAAGTAGGTTGGCAATAAGGATAAGGATATGAATGATTGAATATAGAAATTGAAAAGGTAGGGAATCATATAATAATATCTGGTGTTCATGGGTTTTGTGATGTTGAGCAGGAAAAAAATTTTGGTTCAGTAAATATTCTGGTCAGTTTTGTACTGGACTAAAAATTTTATTGTGTACCATTTAATTGATGTGCATGGTATGAATTTTATGTTCAGAATGGGAAGATTCCCCCCAGTTGTGAGGACAGCAGTGCCAGTGGATGGGAGGTTTGAGCACATAGTTCTATCCTGTAATGCCACTTCCGACCATGCCATTATTTGGATAGAGAGAGAGGCCAGGAGGGCTCTGGATGTAAGTTTTCTGTCTCGTACAATTTTGAGATTTTTACCATGTAAGGTGGAAGCCATTTTCAGTTTTCTTATCATCTTATCAATTGTTTAGAGGATTTACTGTAGCAGAAAAATTGTTTGTTTGGGGAAAACTTACATATTCTGCACTATTTAGTAATTTGCCTTCGTGTGTGCATGCGCATAGGTGGGAGAGCAGGCTAGTGAGTGTGTCCTTTCTTTTCTTTTGTATGTAGATGGTGCAATGGTGGAACTTGTGCTGAGAACTTCTATTGCCCATCGTTTTCATTAACTCTTTTCTTGTATTTTCAGCAATACAAGTTGTTACTGAACATTTGTTGTTCTGATCTCTTGAACTCGAGTGATTAATGTCATTTTGGTGATGGAACAAGAACTTCATTGCATTTTTTAAATATATAACTGATTTCTGGCGTAAATGGCCAAAGTCTTTCTGAGGTCATTATCTTTTTTAAATCTAATACTTATTTTTAAGATGATAGATGGTGCTTGGGAGCAAGGGGGAGAGAGGGGATGTTATGGAATGCTTTCTTTGTATGCTTTGAGTGTATGGTGGAGACTAAAAATAGTTATATAGTTCTACTGGAGACCTAAAAAAAAAACACACTTGCTTTTACCCTGTCATTCATTTAATTTCTTGACAGTTGAAATCCTTTAGAAATTTTTGTTTATCCTTACACCTTACCGTAAACTCAGCTAATGCTAGAGAAAGATCAAATCATGGAGATCCCAGCAAAGCAGAGGATGGAGCGGCAGGAGACTTTGGCCCGAGAACATACAGAGGAGTACAGGGCTGCACTGCAAAGGGCAGTGACACTGTCTGTGCCACATGCATATTCACCTTCTCAGTATGGAACTTTTGATGAAACGGAGGAAGGATCCAAAGGAGAAGAATCACAAAGATCGAGTGGGGAATCTTCAATCGGTTCTTCCGGGAAAAGCAAGTTGAAAGAGAACTGGAACGAGTTGATTGAACGGCTTTTTGAGAAGGATGAATCGGGTCACATGGTGTTTAAGAAATCACATATGGATGATTAATCATGATGGAGTAGTGTAAGGATAGTGTGAAACAGAGAAGAAAGATAAACTTGCGGCAAGAATTATATTCCTTCATTCATTTGTACTATAATTCTTCTTTTGATTAGTTTGTGCATTAGTTAATGCAAAGGTTAAAAAGATAATAAATACAACTAGTTTATTTGGTGGAGTATCATACCTAAAAACATTAGCATGCAAAAGTACCAACAATCCCTTAGGAGTTATAATCTCGTCTTCGGATGGTAGGGTATAAAAGTTTTTTTTGATATCCCGTGATTACACTTTTCAGGGTGTAATTTCAAATTTAAACTAAGAAAATATGTTTCTGTTATAATTAGGAAGTTAATTATGTAATATAAATAAAACATTTAGAAATTGAAAAATAAAAAAATGTGAGGCATTAAGCCCAAATATGTCAGCAGTGCACCAAAGAATAATTTGGTGAGTCATTATGAAATTGTGAACTAAAATTGAAATACTCCAGGCTAGTGTCTGCTTTGTAACTAATTGCCTGATTGCGACAATAGGTTCAGTCCATGTAACAGAGTTGTCGTCTAAAAATGAAATGGCCTGTGTCACTAATATACAAAAACCTAAAGAAAATGTTCCACTGAATTGAAACATGCTCAAAATTGGCCTACCGATTCTGGGAAAATCTTCCTAAATTTCGTCTCAGATTCATCAATTCTAGATCTCTCAGCATCTTTTCCTCATCCATTAATGACTTTCCCTGTTTATGTTCTTGTTATTGCGGCGACGCTCACAGCTGCAGCTCTGTTCTCCAGCTGTTTTGCGGAGAGGTAAAGAAACCTATCTTAGTTTTCACCTCAATTTCCAATTACTTACAGCTTATGTTTTATTTCAAATTCTCGAATTTAACTTTTGTTTTCCAATTGGATTTGTGAATTTGGTCCTTTCCCGTAAACATTTGGTTATACATTTAAATTACGTTTTCATCTTGATCTGGGATTTTGTTTTTTTTTTTTTTTTCAATCAATTTGTTCATCTTAATTTTTTAAAGAGCAATTTGTCTTGCATTTCCTGATCATTTCCTGTTTTTCATGTTCCGCTTAGCCGGAAGGAATTGAGGGATAAGGAGATCAATGAAGAAACTATTATACAATTGGGTAGATCGGTTCGACCCAACAAAGTTAACCCATCGCAAGTTGTCCAACTCTCTTGGCGACCAAGGTCAGGTACATGGATTAACTTGTTATCAAGTTTCTTGTTTGTTTATCATGGTAGATGACACGTGTTATTTGCTCTATCAAGTTTTTCTTGGCAGTCTTGGGCAATTTAACTACTATTTTTGTATAAACTTCACTATTGAAATTTTTGACTAAAGATTCTACTTTGAATAGTACAAGAATCCCTTGAATAAGAATTCTGCGCAATGAGTTATTTGGTGAAAAGCTTGACATTTATTTATTTTTTCTTGGATTAGGGTTTTCTTATATGAAGGCTTTTTGACAGAAGAGGAATGTGATCATCTTATTTCTTTGGTACATCTTACTCTGGTTGCTATTTCATAATATTTTTATTATATCTGGAATTGTTTGAAAACTTACTTAGGGTTCAGGCACAAGGTACAAAAGAAACATTTGTGGAAAAAGATGATGATTCAGCAAAAACTGTGGAGAAAGGGCAACTTGCAAGCTCACAATCTCTTTTAAACATGGATGTAAGTTTCCTTGTTGGATTTATTTTGCATACCCTGTCCTCTGCACTTGGAACTAGAAATTCTTGCATTATGGATAATTGTGTGTAAGTTTAGTTCTCTCACATAGCTGTTTGATCTGCAAATACAAGGAGTAATTCAATTCTTCAAGCATGCTTTTCCCTGATTATGTAACTGTGAAATGATAAGAACGACGTTAGTATTCCTCTCCTCTAAAGATGGTGGTTTTATTCATTGAAACTTCAAAGTTCATTCCTTGATCTGCTTCAATTGGCATCTTCATTTTGACCGTTGGCTCTTTATTTAACTTTCAATGATATAGACTGGCTCCAGTCCTGTGAAGTCAGCATAGCCGAAAACTGCCTTTATTACTGCAGCAGGCAGGGTCGATTTTGTTGCGTAGATTCACTTACTCTGTCAAGATTTTTGTGATTTTCACCATTTCTAATTTCAGTTTTCTGCATTTTAGGATACTCTAATGGCAAGGATTGAGGAGAGAATTTCAGCATGGACATTCCTTCCTAAAGGTGTTGTCTACCACCTGGCTTCCTAAAATAATGTATTTTTTGTGCTGTGTGTGCGTGTTTGTGTGTATATTCTGAATTACCTATTTGATTTTGTGTTTTCTATTGCTGGACTTCAATTGTACTTCAGAGAATGGAAAGCCTCTGGAGGTGATGCATTATGGGGTTGAAAATTCAAAACAGACTTTTGATTATTTTGGTAACAGAACATTGATTTTGAACCAGCCTTTGATGGCAACTCTTGTTTTATATCTCTCAAATGTCAGTCAGGGTGGCAACATTTTCTTTCCCAAGTCAGAGGTAAGTGAGAGATCTCCTAAGCTATTTGATTAGTACGGTTTTAACAAATCCTTCTCACGCATTAATCTGTGCTTGAATTCTGACAGGTAAAGGACAAAATTTGGTCTGATTGTTCAAAGGGCAGCAACATTCTAAGACCCATTAAAGGGAACGCAATTCTGTTCTTCAATGTGCACCTTAATGCATCTCCTGACGCAAGTAGCAGCCACGCTCGTTGCCCTGTCCTTGAGGATGAAATGTGGTGTGCCACCAAATACTTCCATGTAAGAGCCACTGGTGGAGGGAAAGCCCTTTCTGAATCGGACGGCATAGAATGCACCGATGAGGATGATAACTGTCCCAGATGGGCTGTCATTGGAGAATGCCAAAGGAACCCAGTGTTTATGATGGGTTCTCCTGATTACTATGGGACATGTAGAAAGAGCTGTAATGCATGTTGAAAAGGGTAGACCTGCATATATTTTAAATATAAATTCAGAGCCAAATGATTTTTTTTTTTCCTATTAAAAAAGATATTTGTTCTATAGCTGCCTGCTGAGAATTTTGAGCAGTTAGAGAGAAGAGTTGATTGATAGGACTCCTCAATTAAGTCAATTTCTATGTAATGGGAAAATGTAAATTGCAACTTTGATTGCTAATTTCTAATGGATGAATTTGGTTACTTTAGGAATAATATGCAAATAGAACTTGAATGACACGATATATGTCGAGAAAAGGAATTTATCAGTAACCATAACAAAATAAAAATTTAGAACAAAGCTCCAAAACGGGATTACAAATTAGGAAAAATTACATCGTCAAATTGAGTCTCGAATTCAATCGAACTGTGTTCTTGTGAAAGCGCACCAATAAATAAATCAAAATTAAAGAAAGCGAGAAATACGATGCGGTGGAATCCAACGTCCAAGATCGGCGACTAGCGATTTGTTTGAGACTGGAGAGAAGAAGTTGGTTTCTTGAGAGAACAAGAAGACTTGAAGGCCTCAATCTGCAATTGACATTTCACGTGGTCTCCCTTGTTATCCTCCAAGCATTTCTTTAAAGCCTCCACGTCGCATGGTGACATAACCTTTTTCACACCGTTGCTCTCTGCCTTCCGCTCCCGCTCCATTTTCTTCGATGCTAAGGGTCGACCGGAAAAAATTGAGACGTTTTTGTAATTGCCGTCGTCTTGTAAATTGTTGGTGCGGCGCATTATTTAGTGCTTTCGACCTTCTATTTTAACGCGTGGCGAGACTTGATTGAACCTGCCTCAAGTATGCCTCGACGGCAGTATAACTACCGAGACTAGCAATTGACAAAAAAAAAAAAAAAAATTTCGCCGTTGCCGGGGATCGAACCCGGGTCACCCGCGTGACAGGCGGGAATACTTACCACTATACTACAACGACCTTGTTGTTAAAGGTTACGTACATTTTATATTAGAAATCTATAATAACTTGACCAGCTGGCGAGCAAACTTTTGTCTTTTTTTTTTTTTTTTTCCTTTTAAAATAATTATATTAGTTTGCAATAAATATGAATTCAAAGCGGGAGAGTATACTTCTCTTAGTTATTAAACTTTTTCATATAGTTAGAAGGTCACTCGAAGTCGAGATTGTAACCAGCTATTTTCACTCAATTCGTTAGCTACTATCAGAGAAAAATAATTTTCATCCTAAAAGTTTGTAATTTGAGATTTTTAAAGCACTTGACTTGAAATTTTGAATCGGGATATATACATTTGTTTCATGCGAAAACTGAATAGCCAAAAATCTACAAAATGAGCAGGTCGGGTGTGGATGCTTCTTCTAATTCTAGCAAGGGAAAGGGACACTGTCGATTAGGCAGTGGCTCAAAGCACTTTAAAATGGCTGCTCTGCAGTAAAAAGCATATCAAAATTTGCAATAAAGGAAAAAAACCAATAAAAGAAAGCAGTAGACTACAGAGGAAAGAAAAAACATGTAACAAATTTACCGATGCTCCCATCATAAATAGTGAATTCATATGAATTATACCAAGCTCATGAGAATATGTCAAAGAGTATAACGTAACAAAGATTGCATTTCTGGTAGCATCCGCCTCGCATTCTGAACTCTTTCATTCGCATTATTAACTGAATTAAATTTGAGAGTTCGCCATGGCCAACATATATGTCTCACTTTACGGCGGCTATGCTCTCTGCTCTCTGATTCTTCTAGCTGTTTCCTTAGCTCCTCAATTCTCTTATGGAGTTCTGCAGCCCTGATGTCAGCCAGCTGCAGTGACTTTTCTGCTGCTGCCTGCGCAGCCATCGCTGCAGCTGCAAGTTCTTCTTTCAGTTGTAACTTGCCATTTGATATCATTAAAGCAGCCTTTGTTCTTTCCAGTTCTTGCTTCAGGATAACAACCTGTCAAACGGCATTAATTTTGCGTTGTTGTTTAGGATTATCATGAAAGACAGAGATAGCACGAGTTCTCCAACTGGATTAATACGTTTACTGAAGAAAAAGAGAACTTCATAAAAACATCATAAGCATATGAAAAAAAGGGCTTAGAGACTAGACACCTACTAGCGAATCGTGAAATCGTTATATCAAGAAAAGTTGACCTAAGCAGAGAGTAACTGAAAAGAAAAATAGCGGTTGACCTAAGCAGAATAACCCAAAAATAAATGAAGTTACCACTTTGTCACGTTCTTCAATCTCATTTTTCCCAGCTTGCACTTCCAATTCACAAGCTTCCCTCCATCTAGCAACCTCTTCCTCGGTTTCTTTAATTTCCGTCAGGAGTTCCTCTGCCTTTTAATGATAAAATAGTAGTCAGTAAGGAATTAGGAAAGAAGCTTGATTCAAGAATGCATGAAAAGAGCATTCCATTTTCAAAAGAATAGAAGATTACATTTTGAACTAGCAGTCTCTCCCTCTCTTCCAACTCCTTTATGTACAATGTGTTTTCTGCAATTTGTTGAGCTTGTTTCTCTGTGAGACTCTGCAGTCGCTCATTATCTGACCTGGCGATAGTATAATAATTATTAATCGCAAAAAAATAAGAAAGATACTATTCACAGGGAGCTAAGGCTTGAAGAAATATGCATTCCCCTGATTCCACCTTTCGTAAAGCTGGGTCACATTTTTGCGAAAAAGATTGAATCAAACCTTTTTATCTTTCACATACCATCACATAAAAATTATAGTACAGTTTCAGTTACATGTTTATGCAAAGCAGATATGCAGGCATTTGAGTTCATTGATAAAGTACCTAGACTCTTCCAGAGATCTCCTCAATTGACTGATTTCAAGTCTTAAATTCTTCATTATTCTCTCTACAGTTGATGCCTGGTAAGGAGAGCCAAGAACATCAGTTGCGATTTAGTGCAGTGAGAAAGTTGTATATATGTTGCATTGTCTTTTTGAAAGATAATTTTCAAGAATCGCAAACAGAATTGAGATGTGTTGAAGCACAATATTTATCATGGTAAACAACTAAACATATTAGCTTATATCTATTGTCTCACTTCTCACTTCTCACTTATCATTGTTTTTTGTTTTACAGTCTATTTATTGTTGTTGTAAGATCATTGTCTGATCCACAGTAACCCACTTTTCAGTGTTCATAAGTGGAAACTAGGGAACCATTTTCAAATTCTGGTTTAAAACAGGCACATAGGAATTGAATTTGACACGCAGCAACAAATATGCTGAGTACTAGACTAACACTTAACTGAAGGAAAAATTGTACGTACCAGACTAACAACCTCTTCTTCACACTCACTGCTATCCGATTTAGTACTGGCAGTAGTACTAGCTGGAGTGCCAGTATTGCTAGCTATTGAATTCTCTACTGATTGATCAGTACTTCCACTTCCCATCATGAAGCCAAACCCTACTCTTTGCAAGCCCCGCTCTGCAATCTGCAATAAAGCCACCCTTTTCTGCTCAGTGTTCCCTTTCAACTTATTCAAACTTTTCTCTACTGCCTCCTTCTCCAACAAAGCAACCCTTAACAAACTACTGATATCGCGATTCTCCTCTGTCAAACTCACTACACTGTTCTCCAATTCTCGTTTCTCATTCTTCTTCATCTCTTTAAATTCAATCACTTTTGATTTTGCCTCGCTTGCTAGCCTTGTAATGGGTGTGAATTCTTCCCATAATGCCCTTGATTCATTGTCCAATTCCAATTCTAGACTACCCTCATCGTTATTCACTCTCTCGACTACTTTCTCGTCATCTAAACACTCTATTATCCCCACCAAACAATCCTTCGCGGGCCGTATAAAATCCAAAGTCTTCAACAGAATCAAAATTTTTCTTTCTGCCTCATTTATCTCAAATTCCAACTTTTCGATTCTCACCTTAGCAACTTCAACTTCCTTTTCAAGTTCTTCTTTTCTCGACAACTCCTCATCTATCCTTCTTTCGAATTCATCTTCTCTTTCCTTGGAAGAGACCTCAAGTTCACGAATTTGTTCTTGAAGAGAGTCTCTTTCGTGCGAAATTTCACATATAACTACTTTGAGATCCGTATTATGATGGAGTGCCTCGTCTCTCTGCTTCTGGAAAAGAAAGAGATTTTCCTCCATAGTGGAGTATTTCGATTGAAGAGCCTCATAGGATTGGCGAAGTGACCGGAGCTCGACGAGGAGATCATCGTGATTGGGCAGTTCGATAGTCGGCGAATCGAGACCGTTGATTTGCGGTTGCGGGTGGTTTTCGGAGGTGGTGGTTTCCATGGTTCATAGAGCGGGGATTGATTTGAGATTTTCAGAGAGAGAGGAGAGAGAAATGCATAAAACCTACCAGTCAAAGGGAACGGAGGGAAAGAAGATCAGGTGAATTAAAGGCTACCTGTGTCTTTGTGATCGAGTTTTGGCGGGCAATATTGTATTCCTTGGACAGTTGGCCTTATATATGTGATTTGTGAAATTGAAATTCAAAGGTGGAATTTGGACTAGACGGGAGTTTCAGGCCCGGTCCATATTCAGAATGTTGGCTATTTTGAGTCGGCCCATTGCAACATACGCATTCATTAAATCCTAAATATATATGCATTTCTTTTGATTAATATTTTTTTTTTTTTTTAAATTTTCCTTAACAGATGCGGATGGAAAGTGAGGCTGATATTTATGGTACTCGTTCCTTTATGATCAGTAAGGATACAGATAATTATGAATAAAACTGAAATTGAATATATAACTTATATTTCATAAATATTTATAGATATCATATCTATTTAAATAGTATTTCAAAATATATTAATATAAAATTTTAAATGAATTTATATGCACGTACATAAATGAATATTTAGTGTATTTAGTACGGATGTGATGTGTAATTGTAAAATCAGGATTCTACCGTGAAAGAAAAAACACTTGTTAAAATGGGCATGGAAATGAGAATAGTTTCGTAGCGTTACAAGTGTGAATAATTAAAAAAAGGTACTCTGTTCCGGCGGTTGGATCATGTACTCTAGAATGCAGTGCGGTAGATGGACATGTAAAGAATCGTAAATCTGGAAAAAGTCAAGTTAGATATGGAATTATGGAAATGGGTATGAAATTCAGTGCCATTTCACAATTTTAACTGCCACTTCACAATTTTAACTTTACAACGCAAATTAAATAACCATATTCCACTTGTCTTTTTCTAGCGTCCTTTTCATTTTCATTGCTTCTCTATTAAGTAGATGAAGACACCGGCAAAAGTTAGGTCAACTATTCCTAGTAACCACCAGAGCGCTCTACAAAAGGCAATTCTTTCCGTCCGAGTTTATGACTTAGTCACTCACTCAACCTTTGCAGCCCAAACACCTTTTTTTTTTTCGGGGGTCAATTCAGACGATTTGGTGCTTAATTACATTAAGGAAAATATATCCTTATGGGGAGTGTTGATGAGATTGTGAAAGATAGAGCGCACGACCTGGAAGATACTATATTTGTTGCGGTAGGGAAGAATGTAGAGAAGAGTAAAACGACTTTGTTTTGGGCTGTGCAGAGCTTTGCAGGGAAGAAGATATTTGTGCTTCATGTTCACCAGCCAGCGAGTGCTGTTTCATTGAGTGAGCTTTCTTCAATCCAATTTAATGCTATTAATTGTCAATTCATGCTTTGAAGTGATTGGTGTCTCAGAAAGTGCAGGAAATAGAAGGGAAAATTAAGCTTTGTATGACAATTATGGAATTATTTAAGCTCGATTCTTGTTTTGGAGTGTGGGAGCTTTCTGTTCCTTTGCTAGCTTTTGTTTGTTAGAACTAATATTATCAAGTGTTTCATTTCCTATTCTTCTCCTATTCATCTGGTATTGGGTAAATCCGAATCATATAATCAATTTGGTCTTTTCAGGAAACAAATGCTTATGGAGATTTTATTAATAATCAACTAGTTTCACTCCAATTAAGATTCTGCTTCTTTTCTGGATTTTATCTGTTCTTTTTCTTTTCCCCATGAATATTCCAATCTAATTGCTTTAATTGGTTAATTCTACACAGCTGACAGGAAACTTGCTGTGAGTAAACAGAAACAAGAAATGATTAAGGCAATCGCAGAGCTTGAAAAGAAAAAGATGCTTGATGTTCTAAATCAATACTGTTCCATTCTTGCCCACGGAGGGGTATATATTCTTCTTTCTGATTTCTCAGTTTTCTAGTATTACTAGGAAGGTCATGCATCAGCTTTGAAATGTAGTTATGGTTCTTAGATACAAAACTTGGTTACCTTCGTAGTTGTTAATTCAACTCCCAACAAGAAAAGAAAGAATCACAATTTACTTTATCTAAAGAAAGTCACTAATCCAATACTCGTAAATCTTAATAACTCTTGTCAAGTCAGAGTTTCTGCAAGTGATCGAGCATTGCATATTTTGCTCACATTCTGGCTTATTTCCATAGGTAAAAGCAGATAAAGTATGGATTGAGATGGAAAATATTGAGAAGGGGATTGTTGAGATTATTGCTCAGTATAACATTAGATGGCTCGTCATGGGTGCTGCGGCTGATAAATACTATTCAAAGTATGAATATTGACTTAATCGCTTCTTGTTTGGTGTGATGCTGCATTGCTTTTTAGACATTTGTACTGGTGCCTTAATAGAGGGCTGCTTCATGTAGCATATCTGACTTGGAATTCTTAGAAGACCGTAGGTTTCAATTTTTTTAATAAAAAGTATCGATATTGCAGGAAACTGACAGGGCTAAAGTCCAAGAAAGCAATATTTGTATGCCAACATGCACCTATTTCCTGTCATATTTGGTTTGCTTGCAAGGGTTGTCTCATTTACACAAGGTACATTTGACATTTATAAAAGATTTATATTGCTTAGTTAATTTGCTTACAACTGCAGGGAGAGACATTTGGGAACCAAGGACCATTTTCTTGGATCAATCCCTTGCCTTCTTCTTACATTTCTTGGTTTATTATCACTGTGGAATTTTTGAATCATGAGTAGATGGTGTATCAGTATGTTCTGCAGTAATTGAAAAAATTGGGGTTGGAAACCATTGAGTCAATCTTAATCACTGTTACAGAATGGAAACTTTGCCTTTACAGATGCACAAGCGCACTGTTTCATCTAACCAGAATTTTAAATTGGATTCTGAAATATAATAAACGGTCTGCAACGTTACCTTCCACAAAGAGTTTTTATTTCTTGAAAGAAACAAAACTAGTTTCCTTGGGTTTTACATGCCTTCCACAAAAACAGAGTGATTTTAATGTGAGTTAATATGTAGACTTCTTTTGTCTAAAGAACCTCCTTAGCTGGTTTCTATTCTAATATTTCCATAACTTTGCTGCATCTATCAACCAAATTGTCACATCTGCTTATAAAATGGAACGCATCCAAACAGGGAAGGTAGAAATGACAAATCTGAACCAGAGATTGCTTCTCTGCTGCTGCTGGATTGCGAGTTAAGAAATGAGCAACCAGAGTACTTGAGATTGGGATCTTTTACACAAACCTGTGGGTATGTAGGTAGGTATGCTAAACAACATGGTGACCACTTTTCAATATCTTTTGGGTTTGTTTTATTATATAGGAAAAGGCCAAGGCATTGTTTTTCTCAAAGGAGTACTAGGGGAATAATATTGTCTCAGAGTTTTGCAGATGCTGTGGAGGGTCCTCATGACTTGGAAGGAATACTAGGAAGGTTCAATTATGAGTGTGCTGTGCATTCTAGCCAATCAAGTAATATGGTGCTTCGAGCTTCCAAAATGATGCCACTGATTGATGAGGTAAGAAAAAACTAACTCTTCTTTCCATAGTACGTGAGTCTCAGGAGGATATTTATTATTAGCTGTTCTTATTTGTTGCTATATTATGAAGTTTTCAGTACACTAAACCATTTTTTTAATCTCACTTGCTTAGGCATGACCACGGTTCTAGAACCGCCGGTTCCGGTTCTAAAACCACCGGTTCCTGTTTTAAAACCGCCGGTTCCGGTTATAAAAAAGGTGAAACCGGAACCGAACCGCTTTTAAACAGTTTCTAAGACGGTTTTGGAACCGCCGGTTTCAGTTTTTTCCCGGTTTTGAACCGAAATTAAATAATGTATTTTAAACTTTTTAAAATGTTTTTTTAAGACTTATAGCTTGAATAAATAATAATAATAAATATTGCTATTGAAAAAAATTAAATCAATGCAATCAAAATTCTTAAAAATTACTTAAAAAACTATAATAAACAAAAAAATAAGTTGAGAGTTTTTTTTAAGAGCATATTTTTTACGGTTTCAAACTGGAATCGCCAGTTTTGGTTTTAAAAGATGAAGAACCGGAACCAAACCTTAAGTTCACGGTTTCGGTTACGGTTTTAGAACCGGAACCGTTGACTACGGTTTAGTGCCGGTTTTGACCGGTTTGGTTTTGGTTCAGTTCCAGTTTGAAACCGAACCGTGGTCATCCCTACACTTGCTCATATTTTGACTAACAAGAAACAAAGTGAAAAGTGAAAACCCTTGAACATTGTAGTAATCTTCAAACTTTAGTGTGCTGAGGGCTTAGCTTGTCTGAATCATTAGAGGATTGCATGATAAATATGCTTTTCCAGAGACTGTTGAGTAGAGATGACTCACATTCTTCACAATATAGTTTTGTATCTGCTCTAAGGCCAGTAGTTACAGTCTTTCCTGCTTATACTGTTTGATGAGGTTGTAATGGTCTATAGTTTTTGCAGGAAGAAAAAAGTAAAGGAAAAACAACTGAAAAACCTTATCATGAACTACAACAAACAATTGTAGATTCTAAAGACTCAAAGAAAAAGGCATTTGAAGAGGCAGTGAAGCGATGGAAAGAGGAAGACAATGCTATGGAAGCTAAATGTAAGGTAAATATTTCATATGTCAATCGCTTATTTCTTTTTACTCTCATTGCTATTGGGAAACGGAAGTTATTGGGATATTAAAATATTGTGTTAAAGCTAAAGATGGGAAAATTAAGATTTCTTCCCACCAACATTTTTTTTTCTTTTGCTTCTTAATCTTAAGTTTAACTGTCAACAGTCTACTTGAGTTTCATTGTCTTAACAAAGGTCTAATTAGTCAGTTAGCACTCCACTAGCAGCACCAACATAATGAAAACTGGAAGATCATAACCTGATTGGATCATGTGGGAAAAAAATGTCTGTGTATTTGTGCGTGCACACACACATATATATATATCATTAAATCAACTTCAGTTTCACCTGACCTCATGGGCATCTTATCCTCTTACAGGCAAAAGCATTAGAAAAGTTATGCATTAAGGAGATAAGCCTAAGAAAAGAGATGGAGGAAGAGTTGGCTAGGGAAAATGAAGTAGTAGAAAGGACACAGAATCAATGCGACGAGTTTATAGAAGAAGTCCAAATGGTCCAGGAACAGAAGTCTGTACTTGAGAGCCAACTTTCAGAGTGCAATTGTATGGTGAAGGATTTGGAGGAGAAAATCATCTCAGCTGTAGAACTATTGATAAGTTTCAAGGCAAAAAGAGATGCTGCACGGATAGAGTATGAAAATGCAATGAGGGAAGTTATTAGGCTAAGGAAATTGGCAAAAATGGAAACTGTTAGTTTTTCCAAGTCTGAAATCCTTGAATTCTCCTTCATGGAGATCAATGAGGCAACACAGGAGTTTGACCCATCCTGGAAGATTGGAGAAGGAAGATATGGAATTGTCTACAAAGGGATCCTTCGCCATGTGCATGTCGCCATCAAGATGTTACCTTCATATGGCTCTCATACCCAGTTAGATTTCCAAAATGGGGTAATCTTATCTGCCCATTTATACTATCATTTTATTCTTACACCTGCCAAATCATTAAATGAAGTCATTTGTTATAGTGGGATGGAGGTTTAAATTTGTTTTGATGGAGTTTGATCATAAGTCATGGCCATGAAATCGAAGCAGAAAGCTTGTGATAGAAAGAAATCAAGCTTATCTACGGAAATTTTTTGTCATTTTTAAGTTTGCTAAGTGATATTCAGGGATGGTTATGGTGCATACCGTGCATCTGAGCTGGTGTCTTCTCCACTATCCCAAATGTCTATCGCAAGCCTCTGGACCTGTTCTCTCAGGTTCTGCTTTCTAGCATAAATTGATGTATCTGTTTAATATTTTTTTTATGGTTAACCAATTCATCTTGTACATCAGACCTGAATGATCTTTTGAACCTAAAGATCTTTGTTAAAAAATAATTGTTAAAGGTGGTACTCTAAGTCCTACCTGGTTAAGCTTTTACTGAGCATGCATCATTCCAGACATATGCCCATGTTCTGTCAGTGTAATAAGCTGTGGTATCAAATGGTGAATTTAAAAATTCTGTTCCATTTGTTTTAATATTGATTAATTTTATTGGTCAAATTTCAGGTTGAGATTTTGAGTAGAGTGAGGCATCCACACCTGGTGACATTAATTGGAACTTGCCCCGAGTCTAGGTCACTTGTCTATGAGTATGTCCGAAATGGAAGCCTTGAAGATTGCCTTGCTTGCAAAAACAAGACAATGCCACTTCCATGGAAAGCTCGGTTACGCATTGCTACAGAGATATGCTCTGCTCTTATCTTCCTTCATTCTAAAAAGCCTTGTATCATACATGGAAATTTAAAGCCATCCAAAATCCTCCTTGATGCTGACTATGTCAGTAAACTCAGTGGTGTTGGTGTGACTTATTTGATGCCACAAGGTGAAAGATTAGGAACCAACATTCCAATTTCTAACAGATCCAACTCCAATTTCATGTCTGTGTATGCTGATCCAGAATATCTCGACACAGGAACACTTACTCCTGAGTCAGATGTCTACTCATTTGGAATGATACTGTTAAGGCTTTTGACTGGGAGGCCAGTTTCAGGATTGGTGAAAAATGTAAAATGTGCATTAGAGAAAGAGAACTTAAAAGCGCTATTGGATTGTTCTTCTGGCGACTGGCCAGTTGAGCAAGCTAAAATGCTAGCTAAATTGGCATTGAGGTGTTGTGAGAATTACCGAATGAATCGCCCAGACGTTGCGTCAGAGATTTTGTGTGTGCTTGAGACAATGAGGGCCTCATGTGTTGATTTAGCTTCGTGCCTGGATTCCAAGGAGCTACACCGGGTTCCATCCCATTTTATTTGTCCCATTTTTCAGGTAATAATCCAAAACATGCTTAAAATGTCGAACTAGCTATCTGTTGATTGGTGGTGGTTTCAATTACTCTTTTATACCTCATGGTTTTTTAGTAAGCAGTCATAAATTACGCTTTCAAAATGGAAAAAATGGAAATCAGCATGTAACAAATGCTTGAACATTCAAATTCTTTCACTAACTGCAGTTTGTTCTTCATCGTACATAGTGCATGTTAGTGTTAGTAGTAGAAGAAAAGGTGTGTCAAGGGAACAATGTTTCGTTGTTTTCAAGAATTCTTTATGTAACTCAACCATGAATATAACCTGCTCATGGGCGGGCATATAGAACTTAATTTTATTATCCGTATTTATCTTCTGACCATGGCTACTATCTCTGGATTTTGTAGGAAGTGATGAAAGATCCGCAAATAGCAGCAGATGGTTTCACATATGATGCTGAGGCTATTAGAGGATGGCTGAAGAGCGGTCATAATACTTCCCCAATGACAAATCTTAAACTTGAACACTGTAACCTACTTCCTAATCATGCTCTTCATCAGGCAATTCAAGAGTGGCGGCGAAGTTGGTGATTTTATTTTATGTTATTTTTTAAAATTATGAAATGTATATGCTTGCTGATAACACATTTAACCAAAATGCATTTCCAGATACTAATCAAGATTTAACACATAGTATGATGTATATAGCAAATCTACGGTGTTATCTGTAATATTGAAGTTTATACAAAAGATGTTTTGCTAAAATTTATAATTCAATTTAACTCATAGGTAGGTTGGATATGTTGAATTTAAATATTTATGAATTTGTCAAATTCTTTTATTTAGTTTATTTTTTAAAATTAAAGATGGAATTTTTTTGATTCATTTGAGGTCAAAAACAGAAATAGCTCTCCTTTTGGCCCATCATATTAGTGAAAATAATTTCGTGACCTCTCACTCTTCATCAAACCACCACCTAATCGGTTATTAATTATAGAATTTAAATAATTTCATTTCATTTTTAAAAATAATCTTCAAATTTCGTAAATTTATTTTCAACCAAATGAATAACCACTCAATATAATCATATCAGCGACTAGGCATTAAAAACATCTGAAATTTTTAAAGCAATAGAGCGTTTTATCGTTTCATGGATGTACTAGGTAGGAATCAGGATTAATATGGTGAATTTTGGATATCAGACGTTTTTGTTAAAAAAAAAAAAATTAAAAAAACTAACAATAATAAATCCGAGGCCCAATCGTTAGAATGAGGTAGGCCTTTTGGGCTGTTACATGTGATCAAACTTGTCCAAAACCGCGCGTGTATCTCCCACCACGTCTTACACATGCATTAATTTTTGTTTCGGAATTAAAAAAAATTTTAATTTCTAGTTTCTACAAACGCAATAAAAAGGGTCACTTTTTTACCTTATTTCTTTTCTCTTACAATTCGCTCCCCCGAAACTCTCTCTTTTCTTTTTTTCCTTCTCTTTTCCTAGTTCTCGGCCGATCAACTTTGTCGTAATTTCTCTCCGATTTTCTTTCCCTGCGAACACTCTCTGATTTCCTCCTGCTGAATCTACATCCTCCGATCGCCGGAGATTTTCCCTGCCTCCGTGCCGATCTCTTTTTCCGCTCTCCACTGGTACGCAAGCGGATCACTACACTCATTTTTTGTTTTGGCGTTTGAAACTCTATGTTTATTCTCGTTATTATATATCGATCACAGATCACGTACCGCAAACGCTAACGAGCTCTGTTTTGTTTTATGAATTTTTTATTTTTTTATTTTTTACGTGCTCTCTTTTTCTGCTGCGAAAATAGGTGCACAGAAGAGTGTTCTGAATTTTTTTATATATATCACTTCTAGATTGTGAAAGCCATCGTCATTTAGGTTCGCTTAGGCTCTTTTCTCTTTGTAAATTGTCGCATGAAAATTTATTTTGCGAGGTTCTGGTTGATGGGACATTAATTTTCGAAAATTTCTTCTACGCCGCTATTATGATCTGATGAATGCTATATCGAATTTTGTTTGCTTAGTAAATTTTTTTAAGGAGTCGTGTCTTTTTGTCACATCTTTTGGAGTTTGGCAATGCTGGAATCTGCTGTGGTTTTGCAGATTTGATTTTCATCTGTTTGTACCGACGAGTTTGTTATGGTCATGGAGATATTATATACCTGGTTGAGCATGGAAACACAGGCACCTTCATAATCGTAGATGTTACCTATGACCAAATCCTTTCATTAGTAGGCACCTATGATGCATGGAAACTCCTAGCCATTTACATTTCGAAAACGTTTCCCATTTCCCTTCCCTGTATAATTATATTTTAAACGTGGTTTCCCTGTGTTTATTCTTTTGCGTTTCTGCGCAACATAGGTCGGCACAATGATTTGTTATCTTTGGAAACAAAAGTTATCTTATACCCAAATTATTGCAGAATTTGGAATTAAGCCACACAATAAAGAGGCAAAATGAATTAAAAAGCTTAGCAATATTTCAATGTGGAAGACTTATAAAGTGATTTTTTCAATACCTTGGCTAACTGTGGAAGTTTGGTCGTGAATCCTGATTAGTGTCTATCAGGAGGTAGGTTGGCATTGTTTGCATCTGTGATATTTTATGAATTAGATTATGTTTTAATTAGAAATTGTATTAGTTCTTAAAATGTTCTTTGTGTGGTCTATGAATGAGTTTTTCTGTCACTTGCATTTTCCAACAAAGATAATAAAAAGAGCACGGACTCTCTCCTAGAGAGAACTTTTCCTTGGGGTTTAGAGACCTATTTTGCTTCTATTGCTAATTCTTCATTTGAAGATGCTGTCTTCCATAACCTGTTTTTGTTTTGTAAATTGTGATCCTGAAGGGATTCTTCGCAATTACATTTTTCTTTATACACTCATCTGTTTTTTGTTTATGGGATTTTAATATTGGTATTGGTCTTTTATACAGTGGCTTTCAGTGAGTTACCGAGTTCAGCTTTTTTGTGTGCATAAATGCCAGTTGCAAAGCTCAAGGCCTCAAGCAATACAGATGTGATGAAAGCAGAGGAGGGAAATGATTCCCTAGACACCTTTATTAGGCAAGCAATTGGGAAAGAGCCCTTTCTGTCATTCTCAAGGGCTGGGGATAGCCCGGTACAATGGATCCAATTACTCCACGCTTTAGATCAGCAAGGTACTTGCTAATTTTGCAATAATTCTAAATTTTCCATGTTATAGAAATGATTGCACATTATTTTAAGAGGGGTATCAGTAATATGTATCTGGGGTTTGGGATAAGGAATCCTGTTAAAATCTTATAATTGGTGGCATTTCTGTAAAAGAAACAATGACTGTGCCTCTGAACAGATGATGTGACTCAAAATCGCTGAGGCTGTTGTGCCTTTGCTAAGGCTAATGGTGACTCAAAAATGATGTTATAGATAATAGGTAGACATCTTGAGTCATGTTATGATTTGGCCTTATTTGGCATTGAAACCATGCATTTGATTCTATTGCCTCTCCTTCTCCCAGATCTCCCAGGTTGGCCTTTGCTCACTCCTTTGAAGGTGCAGATGCAAAAGTGTGAAAAGTGTTCCCGAGAGTTCTGTTCATCCATTAACTATCGAAGACACATACGTGTGCACCACCGATTGAAAAAGCTTGACAAGGTTTCCTTCATCTCTTGTAGAACTATTATTCATTTTGTTTTATCTTATTTGAGGCCTTTTGAAGCTTGAAAATCTGGTTACAGATGCTGTTGTTAATTTCGATCTGCAATCTTGATATCTTTAGTATTAGCTGCTTCTTTGTCTAAAATCTTTCTTGTTTTACAGTCTTTGGTTTTGTTTATAAAAGATTTTCTTTTACATTTTCTAGGACTCTTCCAAAAATAGGGATCTATTGGGAACCTTTTGGGATAAGGTAATATTCTTTTTCCTTGTTGAGGTTGGATGAATGCCTTGCTCTCTCTGATATGACACTTATCAGCTTGTTTCTGCAGCTTTCTGAGGATGAGGCAAAGGAAATTTTGTCATTCAAGGATGTTTTGCTAGAGGTATTCTACTTTTTGACTTCGTTAGTTCTCTCATTTGATGCTGGAATGTGTTTCAGCTCATTCTTTACTCCAAAGTTTTTCTTTAGCCTTTTTTCCTATTGCCAGTTAGAAATCTATGTTTGGTGGTGGGGTTAGTTTGGTTTGGGTGCAAGTTGATGTCGAAAAACAACACTACTTAGTTTTCCTTTGTTAGTCAGTCATTCTTAATGTGATAGCTGATTGTCAATCGATTTGAAATTTAGTCAAGTTTGGTAATTGGATGATTGACTTTGCTGTTCTACATCTTTATTTATCTCTGTTGGGAGTTGTTCTAAAACTTGTCTTCTGTTACTAGAGCTCTGAACAATTGTAGCATTCATTTTTGCTTCCATGTTTTCTTTTCCTTTAATAGAAAGCCAGAAGCACAAGTTCCAGTTACCTAATTCATGCATGTCCTTGACTATTTTATAATCTATTTTTTTCCTTGTCTTGTCCTAATTAACTATTAGGAAGTTCCAGGCTCTTCTATTATAAAGTCATTGATGGCTCTTATTCGGAAACCTGGATTTTCTTCCCTTCCACAATATTGTCTGAGGGCTGGTTCTGCACTTTTGGTAAGAGTTCATCCCTTTCCTCATTCATTCTTTATCTTCTAGATTTTAATCTATTATCGGCTCTCATTTTCTTTATACTATGCATCTGATACATTGAAAATTCTTTTCAGGATATTATCCAAGCTAGGCCTTCCAGGTTTCCTTTGTCTTCTGAGGAACTATTCAGCATCCTTGATGATGCAAGTGAAAAAACATTCCTGTGTGGAACAGCTGTGTCAATGCAAAAATATATTTTTGATGGGGAAGCTGGGAAGATTGGTCTTGAAACAAAAAATTTAGTGGCTTGCACCAGCTTCCTGGTCGAACAGCAATTGGTAACTTTCTTGCTTTTTCATTCTTTTAAGGCTAAGGTACTATCAATGTACATATGCAAGCATGTGCTGAATGCACTGGTCTTGCACTTGGTGTGTCATGATGACTACACTTGACTTCAGCCAAAAGCATGGTCAGTGTTGTTTGTATGCCATGATTAAATCGCTATTTGTTGGTGTACTCAGGTTAAAGCATGGCTTGCTGACAAGGATGCTGAAGCTCTAAGATGTCAAAAGTTGCTTGTGGAGGAGGAAGAAGCTGCTCAGAGAAGGTGCATTATATGTTTGTTTTAATTTCTTTTTTTTTTTTTCATTCTTGACTTTGATAGAATGATATTCTGTGCCATGTTGCATCAAAAAGCGTATTTGTTTGCTTTTATATGGATATTTGTATGCTGACTTGAGCATCAATGAATCTACTTTGGGCTGGAGTTGCTCATCTTAGGTACTCTATGAGATGCTGAAGCAAGAGGACGGAGGCAGTTCTACTGTCCATGAGATCGCATTTAAAACTAGATTGCATTGGAACTATTTCTTAGTTTTTCATGAAACATGCAACAACACCAACACAAAGCCTTAATCCCGAAGAAGAAAGCCTTCATGTTTTCATGAAACACATAATTGGCCTAAATATTAGATATATATGATTAAGCGACGGGGTATATATATATATATAGCCATCTCTCTGAAATTTTCAAACCACTGGGTCTAGAGTATAAGGATTCTCAAATTCTGCAGATTGTAAGTACAAGCTCCATACACACTATATTTTAGAACTAGGAAATGTTGCTTGAAGCCTACAAAATTAAGAGCTGCATTACAAGTACTTCACATATCAAAAATCTATTCTTCAATATAGAGACTCATTTGGGAAGAGTGGACTCTTCTATTTTCTTTTGACAATGTCGATTGTCTCCTGAATGTCTGCAGGCAAGCTGAGCTCTTGGAGCGGAAGAGGCAGAAAAAGCTCAGGCAGAAAGAACAGAAGGCTAAGGAGCAAAGGCAAGGGGAGCAGGAAGATCTTAAGGAGCGGATTGATGACATACTGGAGGCTGTACCTTCAGCTGAAATGTCCTGTCCTTTGAATGAATGTGATTCTACTGTACATGGTCTGGAGTCACTGCCAGATCATGTTCCCTTGTTGCTTGAGCCCTTCCAACTTCCAAACACAGATGAAGGTGTGGATTTGGAAATTCAGACAGTGTCTGGCACCGGTTATAGTGACCCTGGCATTAGTCATAATAGTGAACAACGAATGGTACAAAGAAATAGTCGTAGGCACATAGTTGCCCGGTGGAACTTGTCTCCAAAATCACAATGGAATCATGTACCAAATGGTTTTCATGCAAGTCAGAATTCTCAAGCACCAAAACTTGGCAATGTGCAGAGGCATGGAAATCACAGGGACTCTAAACTGGTGCCTTTAATCAATGGCAACAGAAAATGGAGCCGGAAACTTAAAGCAGATTATGGTGGGGACAGTTTGAAAACTAGAGTACAGAAAGAAGCAATAAACCAACCAGATCAGAATAAGAAACATGAAGTTCTAATAGGTTCTATATCTGTTACGCTTGGAAACTGCAGCCAACAGGAGGATAAAATTTTTGATGGAGCCAGAGAAGATTCTCTTTCAGATCATCAAATGCCAAAGAAAAACAATGTTCAGGACAAGCAGAATAGACTTGATTCTGCTCAATGCAGCACAAATCGGTCAACAATAAAGCTTTGGAGGCCTGTAAGTAGAAATGGAATGAAAGGTCCAGTAGTCGTTGAAAATGACATTAGAGAATCTCAAGTTGATGAGCTTGCTGAAAAGGTTGACGACCATACTGAATCCAGTGTAAACTATCTAAGTTCGTCCTCTGTGGATGATAATTATGGTGGAACAGAGAATGGTTTTCCACTTCCACATGGGAATGTGCATGCAGTAGGCTGGCAGTTTTCATGTGATGCAGCAAAAGCATTTCTTGCCGAGAGTAAGTTCTTGATTTTGTTTATAAAGGTAGTGGTCTTCTCCTATCACCAATATCTTGTCCTCTGATCTTATTATCATGCAGGGTGGAAGGAGGCCATTGCAGCTGAACATGTCAAATTGGTTCTGTCTTCAGACTTAAAATCTTCAGAAGGTATAGAGATTCAGAACGACTGTCTGGTCAGTGTAGCTCAGTCATCAGATACTAAAAAGTCTGGGTTCCTTGGCAATCCGGAGAATCAGTTAGTTGACGTAGTGGTCCATGAGTCTTCAACTGCTGGAGCCGGGAAAGCCAAGTTCAGAACAAAGCCCGAGAAAGGTGTTAAATTAAAGTATATGCCCAAGCAGAAAACTATCACCTAATAAAGTTGGAGAAGGGGGATTTTTTTTTTTTTTTTTTTTCCTTTTGTTATACAGATTTGCACAGCTTAATCGCCATTACATTCTTAGCAGAGGTTCCAGTTTTACCGAAGGTCTTCTGTCCGAAAATCGAAGGAAGGTTTTTTTCTCTGGAAAGTCTTCTTATGTCAGAAAATTACTTTAGTTGTCATAGTAGATTTGGTTAGCGCATCACTTCCGGCTTAATGGTCAAAAAATTTTCTGTAATAAATATGGTTTTCTAGGCATTGCAAAGTTCCTCTTTGCAAAAATTTTCCCGTTAACCTATTTAGCGGAAGAATGGAGTTTGCCTATGCGGGCTCTTATTCCGTTATTATTATTGTTACTGTTCTTTAATTTTATATGGGTTGGTTATTCTTTCATTTAGTTTGTCTCTACTGAAATGAATATACTATTTTCTTTGGTTTAGTTTGGATGGGGGTATTTTCGTCAATGAAGCAAATTATGATCCACAGTGGACTACGTTGAAAGGCCTGGGCTTGCCTTTTGAGCCGAAAATATGTGGCTGCATACTTCGGCCTATATATTTTTGGATGTGATTAAATAATATCAAAATAAATGCCACCAAGAACTTGGTTGCAAACTTATTAATATATCTAAGCTAACTGACTGACAAAACTGGTAGGTATCATAATAGTAAACTCGCAGAGATGTCCCATGTTCCAACCGGAGGCCACGTACCATAGTTGTAAAGTCACGAGTGACCGACACTTGTATACTTGCTATACATTATATACTTATCCTCACCATTTAAAGTCTCTATTGTTATTGGTTTTCTTTTTTCTTTCATACGTCTCTTTCCAAAACCTTCTCTTGATTTCTTCTCCTCTTTTCAAGAAAATCCCAACCCAATTCACTTCTCCACTCAAAAGTCTCTAGAAAGAAAAAAAAACATGTCAGGGGGCGTTGGTCCAACCTTCAATGACATAAGCCTTCCAGAGGAACAAGAACAAGACCTAGACCTAAAAAAGACCCAAAAAGTTACCCCTTCAATCAAAGATAGTTTCTTGAGCTTCAACCAACTAAATGCTCTTGCTATCATAATAGTTCTTGCTGCAAGTAGTTTGGTAAGCCTTGAAGACTTTGCTTTCGTTATCTTTTCAATCATCTATATGTACTTTCTCTCTAGAGTTGCTTTTTCTTGTGCTAAGCCATTAAAGGACTCGTTAGTTTTTGACCCCAAAAGCAAGATTTTATCCATCTACGTGTCTGTTGGTGCTGTTATTGGTCTCTGTCTCCCCATAGCTTATATCTTTTTAGGAATTTATGAAGGTGATAAAGAAGGGATTAAAGCAGCCGCTCCACATCTTTTTCTCCTAGCAAGTCAAGTTTTCATGGAAGGAGTAGCATTTTCGGACAGGTTTGCATTACCTGTACATGTTTTTGTGCCTGTTTTCTATAATTCCAAGAGGATTTTCACCGTTCTCGAGTGGTTGAAGACTGAAATGTCCAAGGTAGAAGAGGGCTATGGAGGATCTCCCATGAGGGTATATTTTGGGAGAGCTCTTGCTGTAGCTAATCTGGCATTTTGGTGTTTCAATCTTTTTGGCTTTTTGTTGCCTGTTTATCTTCCTAGGGCATTTGAGAAGTATTATTCTGGGTGTAATAGTAAGGTTAAAGATTAAAGATGTTGCTTTTATGAGCCCTCTTGTAAATAAATACAGGAGAATAAACTGGTTTTGATATCATGTTGCCATTGTTTTGCTATTTCCCTAATTACGAATGATTAAAAACAACAATGCTAAAGATGGCTTCGACATGACTTGAAAAATCCTCAATTAGCAGTAATTTTTATCATTTACAGGACTTGAAAAATACTTTCCACCACAGAAAGATCATACTATGATGTTTCAGTGAATCTGTAGTAACAGTCGGACAAGGATTCCTCTGTGAGTATGCTTTTTTACAAGCAGATGATAATGACAAAAAAAAAAAAAAATGGCATGTCGAATCAAAAAGGCAAGACAGAACAACCTAATGACAATTTTTAGATTATCTCTTCGTACAAAGAACAGCTGTAATTGTAGTTCCTCAGCCACTGAGCAAATCGCGCTACATAGCCAATACTCCATTTGCTTAAAATGAACTAGTATGGAAAAATCACAAAATAATATTACAAGATTGTGTTATTACACCTCTACTAAAGTTTTTTTCCCCTAATTTTCTCTCCATATGACAATTCTGAAACAAGTCAAATCTTCAAGGAACGGTTGTCAAAAAATCAACTGTGCATTTCATCTACTCAATTTTTTTTTCTAGACGGGTGGCCTTCGTGAACAACACACGTAGAAGCCATGCACTGAATGTGGAAAAAGAAATCTGAATGATATTCCAAAGAAAAGAAAATTTGTGAAAGAAATAATTTCGAGACAGGTACAGGAGCTCGCAGATGAGAATGCTCAGTCACAAACAACTGCAACAACAGAATAAGGTAAAAGACAAATGAGCAAATTGTGCTCATATTGTCTCTTCAGAGTTCTTATTTTTCATTTTCAAAAGCTTTTCCAACATACAAGACGCCAAGAAAGAATGTTGTACTTTGGTGATGTTGAAACAGACAAAATACTCACATGCAGTCCACACCAAATAACAGTGTCAATTCTTCTATCTTCTGACAGCTGTGAACTGCAGGCAGCATCTTCACCAAACGTCTCAAGCTGCTGAAGGTTATCCAAGGAAATTTTTACCCTTGTATTATCTCCTATCCAAACCTGTTTACACATCAAATGCATTATTGCATGCTCGATCAATGGAGAAAATAAGCCCTATAAATGAAAAGATGACCAAGCCCCACTGAGAATCCCTCATTTCATTTTAGACAAAGAGATGGATGAGCACTCTATTTCCTTAACAGCAGTCTGCATATGTAAAACAGCAGGGTGGTTTTAGGCACTATCAAGCCACTGCATAATTTGACATCAGCTCAGTAAATTCAAGTAGCCCTCAACTCCATGATCCCAAACACATGGAAAATGCAAATGAAGAAGTACCAAAAGAAACCATGACGAGAAAAGATGAAATCTAGAGAATAACTTACCTGAATATCTACACAACGAGCCATTCCCATTCATGGACAATGGTACTAGCCTTCTTTCTTGGCCCAAAGAAAGTATTTCCTGCATCCTTTCTGGCCAATCCGAATTTAATCTGCGAGCAAAGTCCTCAACTTCCCTGAATCAGAAAAAAAAGAAATTGTAAACTTTATATCACAACAATAACGATGCTCTTGCACAAATAAAATGCTTCCTTAAACTCTCCAAACAAAAATGCTCAGAACAACACACATTGAATTTATCATACAAATCAAGATACTCAAATATATGACAACCTAACCTGTCAAGTTCCTCCTTCATTGCAGGATCTAAATCATCATCAATATCAGCATCATCAAATTCAATTTTAGGTGAAATCGTGGCAGAATCAGATTCTTGCAACTTTGAAGTTTTACTAGGAGAGGGTGCCAAAATATCTTTAACCTCCCCATTATGGCATGCAGAAGAATGATTGTCTGTCTCCTGAAATCAGTGATGATAGACTAATAAGAGAAAAGAAAAAAATCCTCTACTGCTTTCCCTATATATATATATATAGATAGTAACTTCACAGACAATGCACCAGTGGAAGAGCATGTGAGAGCATACACGCAGACAAACAAAAGGAGAGATGCCTACCTTTTTATGGCTTTCGTTTGAACTGTTTGAAGAAGGTTCCTTTGGTGGGTCCTTTCTTCTCCGATTCTTCTTTTTATTCTTACTAGTTCTATTACCTTTTGAATCTGCAGGGGCTCATATTCAGTAAAGTTGCAAAAGGTAGAAAACAAATTCAAAATATCAACTATTTCAATGCTGATTCTCTGAAAAACTCCTAAAAGCTACATGATCAACATGGAGTACTAGAATATCCGTACTGATTGAACAAGCAGAGTAGCTATCAGGTTGATAAGAAGATAAAGCATGCTATCTTCTCAGAATGAAGACAAAACATGTTGCAGGCATACCTCCATCTTCACCATTTATAAATGACAAGAGATCGTCAACTGAACGTTCATCTACACGCTCCTCCTCAACCTCCACATTCTGGGTCATATAGTAAATTCATTTTCGATTATTGCAATGCACATAATCATATAACAGGTTTAAAGAATTCAATACAAATCCCAATGGATCAAAAATCATGCAAATTCAGATGTAAAAGATGGGAGTGGAGTGGGTTAACAAAAGCCACAAACAGCAGAAGTAAAAGTAACCACCTTCATTTTCTCTCGCTCTTTCAGTTCCTTCCTCTTTCTGGCATATAATCGATTTAGAAGCCGGATGCGTGGATCATCAGTTATGTTTCTAAGAGGCTCCAATTTTTCTTCCTATGAGAAAACAAGATCTGTGTGAAAAAAACAGTAACAAAGACTAAAGGTTGGAAGCACGGACATCATGTTTGCAACAAACCTCTGTGAGATCATCAGGTAAGTGAAACGTCTCACGTATCTCTTCAGGAGTCTTCCCTTCAATAATTCGAGCAAGTGCACGACTGGTAAGATCAACCAAAGGCTTTAATTGGAGGCTGTCAGCAGCAGATGTTAACTCACACAATCTTTTTGTATCCATTCGAATAAATTTTTCATCAAAGGTTTTGCGCTCCTGGACATAAGAACAAGGTAATATAGATGTTGAGAAAGATCATCTACATATAATAATATGATAAACGCCCATATATCCTTCCCCTCTTTACAAATATAATAACCGAGCTAATAGAAACAACTTTTCTTAAACTCCTCCACAAAGCAGTAACTTTTTTTTTTTTTTCATTTACTTGATTGTTAAGACATAATATATATGTTTTGTTACATATCTGAGAAGAAACAGCATACAGAAAAGCAAATAAATCAGCAGTGAGGAAAAATGTAGAAAGCAGGGGAATCAGACCTTATTAGAGCGACCTGGTACTTGATGAAACCTACAATAATCAAGTATTAAGCCCAAGATAGCAGGATTCACCCGTTGAGGAAGTGATATAGCATAGTTTTTTGAAGATCCCATGCCTGTTTGAAGAATTTCTCGGCATATCATGGGGCAAAACATGGCAACCTCTTCTTCTACTTGTTGGATGGAACCATCAGCAGTTTGGAGCCAAATGTAAGACTTCATCTTGAGACAAAACACAATATAAAAAGAAAAAAAATAAGCACTGATGAAATCAGATTTGGAAGTCAAGGCTAAAATAAGATAAATAAGAAGAAAATCATCACTTGATGCAAGTATAGAGAATCTTGATTCCTGAAATAAAAATTCCAACATTTCTCCTCTCACCCAATTTTAGGAAAAAGCAACTGTTCAATGACCTATGTGTACTCATCTTCACAGTTCTTTCATTTTTCCGAATGGTTAGACCATGAGCAAACCATTCTCTTTAACAGATTGTCCAGAAAGATACATGCATGCCCAACAACAACAAAATTCAAGACAGGAGGTTTCGTTTATATCTGCACAATCTTTTTTTTTTTTTTTTTTTTTTTTTTGATAGTGTTTATATCTGCACAATCGATTTAAAAGCAATAACATTTTGAATTAGTGAAACAATTACTATGAAAGCCCAGAAAATACCTCAGGTTTCACAACAGCCATACCACCTTCTGACATCTGACAATTGCTGCAACAATTTATTAGGAGTGTCTGAAAGGTAAACAACCTTACACCTAAGGTTTCAAAAACAATGGAGAAATAATGGCAATACAGTCCGTCTCTTCTTCCAAAGATTCACTTTGTTAGTGTATAAACTCTTTATCAATGCTTCCCAAACTGACACTTTGTCATATCCTGATGACACATGCATCAGCATTCTTAACAAGAAAGCTTCCCCAGATCTTTTCTGTGAAATACAAGACAGGCAAAAATCTATGAGATGTCACATAGTAGATACCAGATAGATTACCATCAGCATAATTATCATACACATTTACAAAAAATTAAAATTTAACTCCAATTTCCTCATCTGATCTTCAAAAAATAGACAACCACGTTAATAAAAAACAAGTCACACAAGAAATTAAAAAGAAAAAACTAGAAATTTCAAGTTTGAATCTTATCTGCAAAGTACAATTACTTCTACAACATAAATTAACATCAGCGACTTTTCTTTTCTTTGGCAAGCAGAAGGCACACACAAAATGAAGTTTCATATGAACTATTTTTCTAAACAAAAGTAAATTGGCAGGTTGCTTTTCATGTTCTCCTGTCACTATTGTGTTGATTAATCCATGCAATTCACATTCCTCTACCTGTACAAAACTTCACAGGCTATGGCTGAAAGAACTTAAAATACCAGATGCTACTTTTGAAATTTCATGTCTAATAGTAGGGGGCAAAATAGTATACAGAAATCACATGTGGCCCTCATTGAAAACCAAAATCATTCATTTCATGCAACAATAAATTTCTAAAATCAATAAATAGCTGCTAACAGAGTTCCTGCTGCACATTTCCATATGAAATTAAAAACAGAAATGAGTTATTCTCTTCATCGCCTGTCTAGGTACATAGCCACAGAAACAATCAAATGTTCATATCATTTCCAGTAATTAAACTCATGCAAACTATCATACCAACGCAAGACATGAACACCAGCAAAAAGATGCAAATTTTAATTGATGGAATTATGGATAATCAGATTAAAAATGACAAATTATAAAAACAAAATGCAACCTCCATCAAAACAGGGCTTAATTGTTGTACGCATATTAACTGAACATTAAAAAATTAATTAATTAACTAATTGAATTCAGAAATGAAAATCATTACATGTGTATGAGTATTGAAACGGAAAGAAAGGGGATAGGGTTTTGCATACCTTAAAAGAAAAGATGAACTGAAACCAATGAAATAAATTTATAAGAGATGTGCCAGTAAGAATGGGGAGGAAGAAGAAATGGTGTTAGGGTTTTCAATAGGCTCTTCTTTTTTTCCTTTTTTTTCCTTTTTTCCTTTTTTTCTGTTTGTGTTTCCGTTTTCTGTTTCTGTGTTTCTCTCTCTTGCGATAATGTGTCTGCTATTGAGTTCCGCACGTGACTCCTATCGGAATGAAGCTGTCTTCGCACGTGTTGGTAGTTAGGGTTTGGGTGGAGAATCAGAGAGATGACTGGTTCTTGGGTTTTGAAAATGGGCCTCTGCATACCAATCTGGGCCCATCTAGAAAATTATCTGGATTTTGAAAGTTGAGGCTATGAGCCTTCAGTCCTCGCATTTAAGTCTATTGTTTTATGAAAAAATAACCTACGCAAAGAAAAATAACCTACGTCAAAGAAAATTTTTTTCCAAATAATTGATATTCTATTATTTGATTATATATTAAAATTAATTAAAAAAATACTAAAATATTTTAATTTATAATATTTAATAAATAAATATATATATATATATATATATATATATAATAAATTATGATAATTATCTATAATTTGTAGTGGCTAGTGATAAGAAGAAGTAATCATTGATCGATAGTGATTAACACTGACCAATAGAATAATTATATTTTTCTCTTTAAAAAAATTAAATCATTTCTTTTAAAATAATTTAATTTTTATTAATAACATATTTTTCTTTAACTTATTTTTATAAGAATCTCAAATATGAAAAATTTTAAAAAATATTTTTCAGTAAATTACGGTTTTCGAAATAAATGAGCCCAGCATAAAAAATTAGAGGAAAATAAAATTTAATTTATGTGTTTTAAAAACTAACTATAAAATCTTTAAATTTTGATTTATGAAAATAAATCAATCCATATATTATAGTCAATTAACTATGAAATTTATAAGGAAAAATAATTATTTCGTCTCTGATGTTTTCCATAATTATTTAAGTAGTCTTCGACATTTATACAAATATTTATAACGTCCCTGAAGTTCACTTATATCATATTAATTGGTCATTCCGTCTAAAAAATACAATTTTTCCGTTCATTTTGAGAGGAAAAGACGAAATTATCTTTTGAAAAAATAATTATTTCGTTCCTGAGATTTACCATAATTATTTAAGTAGTCATCGACATTTATCCAAATATTTATAACATCCTTGAGGTTCACTTCCGTCATATTAATTGGTCCTTCTAATTTTTTTTGTTAATTTTGAAAAAAAAGACAAAATTATCTTTTATAAGTTTTCATTGACATTATTGTCAATCCCTTCCTTCTAAAATATCTAAAACTCAAATTTTCACCGTCTTCTTCAACCCAACGCGGCCTTCATTGCCATCACCGTGTCTCTGTCAACCATCTTCTCTACAACCACATCACCACCAAAACTCAAAGGGAAAATAATTATTTCGTCCCTGAGATTTGTCATAATTATTTAAATAGTTCTCGACATTTATACAAATATTTATAATATCCCTGAGGTTCACTCGCTATATTACTTGGGCCTTCCATTCAAAAAACACACTTTTTACTGTTAATTTTTAATAGAATGGTCAAACTACCCTAAATCCTCTAATCAAGGGAAGAGAGATAAATGGAAAAGGGGTGATGATGGCTTGATTTGAGTTTGGATGTCGGGTTTTGGTTTTGGTGGTGATCCGGTTATGGAGATGATGGTTGACAGAGACACGATGGTAGCAATGAAGACTGCGTCGAGTTGAGGAAGATGGTGAAAATTTGAGTTTTAGGTATTTTAAAGGAAAGGAATAGACAATAATGTCAATGAAAACTTATAAAAGATAATTTCATCTTTTCCTCTCAAAATTAATGAAAAAGTATATTTTTTGGATAGAAGGACCAATTAATATGACGGAAGTAAACTTCAGGAACGTTATAAATATTTGTATAAATGTCGAACACTATTTATATAATTATGGCAAGCCTCAGGACAAAATATTTATTTTTCCAAAGGATAATTTCGTCTTTTTCTCTCAAAATTAACAGAAAAAGTGTATTTTTTGGACGAAATGACCAATTAATATGACGGAAGTGAACCTAAAAAATGTTATAAATATTTGTATAATGTCGGTCACTAATTAAATAATTATAACAAATATCAGGGACGAAATAATTATTTTCTCAATTTATAATTCCGTTGATATTATAGTCAGAGTAGCTATGAAGTTCAAAATTAAAAAATTTCATAGTTAGTTTTAAAAAGATAAGAGTTACTCGTATCTTAATATATTTAACTATAATTTAGCCAATTATCTTTTTATTTTCCATACAAATTATTCTGCAACACAAAATTGAGTTGAAACGACAGCATAAATTCACTGTACGGTCCCTTCCCGATATGGGAATGTCAATCTGGCAGTTAACAATTTACTGATAGCACCAGATCACTCGTGTCGGCAATTGGTGTACTCCACTAACTACCAACGCTAAACTTGTGACTACACTTTATCTTCAACGTAGCACACCAAAATAAAGCAGCTGAGACTAAACTTGCGAAAAGCTGCAGACTTTGAAGGAAGACTGGTTCACGACAATATAGTAAAATATAGATTTGGAGGAAAATGTGGTTTTTTAGGAGGAAAGGACCATCTGGGTTTTCATCATCTTCAACAGCTGAGGAAGTTACACAAGGGATTGATGGGTCTGGTCTCACTGCCATTGTCACAGGTTCAAAAAAAAAAAAAAAAAAAAAAAAAATTCATGTTGTTTTGCACAAATTAAAGATCTGGGTTTATTTTTGTGGGATTCAATTATATCGGAACTGATTTATTACTATTGCTATCTGTCAATGAGTGGAATGTCTAAATGTGTATTAATGGCTAGAAAGTTTCCAATTTTCGCGTGTTTCTGGAGGCTTTTTTGTGAGTTTAGTTTAGGACTTCTGATGTATCGTTCCAATTTAGCAAATGTGGGGTGCATATCCAAATTAGAATTTGATAAATGGAATTGAGAGTTAACCAGTTGTTGTACTGTCTATATGTTTAATGGGCACTTAATTTTCCAAATTGAAGCATGATTATGTTTTCCTTTTTTTTTTTTTTTTTTTTTTTTTTTCCGTCTTATGTTGTACTGTCGTATACAATTTCGTTAAAATTTTGATGATAAAATTATGAGGAAATTCTTGTGAGAAGTACAACTGTTCAATTTGTCTCATGTCGTAATTATTTGTCTGTTTTGCTAGAATTAGAAAAACACAATCTAAGGGGTTGCCAAACAGGATTTTGGCATCTAGGTTTCTAAACACTATATTAGGGGCCGCACTTACTCATGTACTTCTTTGAATTTCAAAATCATCTTAGAGAGAGAGAGAGAGAGACATTTTAGAGTGAGCAATGGAATCTGGGTGCTTTAGATACATTTTTTTTATATTTCCTGTTGATTTGGGCAATAATAGTGCATAATAGTGATAATTAGTTTTAGTGTGTTTACTGACTGGAATATATCTGTCACTACTATGATTTTAGGAGCATCTAGTGGTATTGGCACTGAGACTTCAAGGGTACTTGCATTACGTGGTGTCCATGTAATTATGGCAGTAAGGAATATGGCCGCTGGAAGAGATGTCAAAGAAGCTATAGTAAAGGAAATCCCCTCTGCCAAAATTGATGCCATGGAGTTGGATCTCAGTTCCTTTATGTCTGTGAGGAAATTTGCATCAGATTTCAATTCCTCCGGTCTTCCATTGAACATCTTAATGTGAGAATAGAATGAGAACCTTGACAGTAACTATTATCTTACATATGCAAAGTGTATAGATGCAATTCGTGGTTATATCAGTCAGATGATAGTCAAACTTTTCCATAATTTCACATCACAGTTGTCTATTTTGTTGGTGTCTCTTACATGTTCTCTGTTTAACCAATTATGGAGCAACTAATTACACTTTTTTCCCTTCTTCCGTACCATAAAGTAACAATGCAGGAATCATGGCAACACCATTCAAGCTTTCCAAAGACAATATTGAACTACAGTTTGCAACAAATCACTTAGGTACGTAACTCATACTGCAAATGGTACTTGCTGCAGAATGGCCTAAGTTAATGATTTCTTTTCCCCTTTGAGATAGCAATTATTAATGAGAATTATTTTAAAATGCTGAATTATCTGTAACTTTCAATGTTAATAGGGGTATTTGGCTTTTGAGAGTCCCTCGTCAAGCTTCAACATCTCTTCTTAAATTCATGATGTTACCCTGTTTTATCTGAATTAGAAAAATAAAGTTTCAAGATGGAGATGTTTCAGACTTTAAAGTAGCTCATCTGTTACTCCACACTTGCTGTGTATAAGCCTGCTCTCATAGATTTATGGAATTTGTACTCAAAAGATTGTTCTTTTGCAGGTCACTTTCTTTTGACAAATCTTTTATTGGAGACTATGAAGAAAACTGCAAATAAAAGTAAAAGAGAAGGACGAATTGTAAATGTCTCATCAGAGGCTCACCGTTATCCTTATCCTGAAGGAATTCGTTTTGATAAAATCAATGACGAGTCAGGGTAATGCTGTCACAACTTAGAGTTGCATTCAGTTTTACAATGTTTTACAATATCATTTAAAGTCTTCAAAAACTTATAGACAGTTTGATTTGATGCTATACCTGTAAAGCAGTGTGGGCAGTTAGTTGTGATAATATTGTACGATGTTTATTTCAATCTTCTTAGATGGCAATTTGATTGTGTTTAAACTTGTACTTATACAGGTATAGCAGTTTTCGTGCCTATGGTCAATCAAAGCTTGCAAATGTGCTGCATGCTAATGGGCTCAGTTGGCGTTTAAAGGTATCCAATCTTATCTTTGATCTAAGTTTGATGGCACATTATTGAAAATAATTTCATGGTGAAAGGAATTACTGATATCACCTTTTAAACATGTTGTTTGTTTGGAGCTGCAGTTAAACATATTGTATTCGATAAACGGAGTTGTTTATCAATTTGAGTTCTAAGCATCTCTCTTTTCCTAGATTTGCTGCATTTTTCTATTGAATCTTTTTCAGCTGAAATTCTTGTTTTGAAAAGGTGGTGCTCTCACCCAATCAGAACTATAATCAACTTCCACATTGGATGTTCCAATTAGATATTCTGTTCCCTACAGCACAAAATGTGAACAGCTGCCTGAAGAATATGGCATGATCCATTTTATAAGGGGGAACCTTCAGAGTGAGCTAGATGGAGTTGCACAGTGGTCTTAAGTTGGTGCGATTTTATCACTAGCATTTATCCTTACTTGAGCCTTTAAAGAGTACCATAGCTTCTCCGTTAAATCAAAATAATGCTTTCTTCATAGTAAACAAAGGTTGTACATCCATTAGGAAATTTTGGTACTCAATTTCTTTATTTGCTGGTTTTTTGGATTCTTTTACACTCAAGTAATACTTTAGTAATGTGTTTCTTTTGGAATTTGTTGAAGTCTTCCTCTGAAGTCTGCGTCTGCATATTAGAGTTGATAAAATCTTCAACCTGCAATTGGCTGTGACTCTACTTTACTATCGTGCCATTAATGATGTTTACATGTGAATGGATGGATAATGAGCCAAGAGAGTTTGTATGCATAGATATCAACCGCTGTTTCTGTATTATGGAATTCTTGTTATGTTGAGTAAAATCCATTATAATGTTTGATTTTCGCGGTGAGCAGGAAGATGGGGTCAATATAACGGCAAATTCACTTCATCCAGGAGCAATTGTCACCAATCTTTTCCGTCATATGGGCATTATCAATGGTAAATCACATGGACATCGCATAGTTTGAGTTGATGCTTCTTCAGACATCAGTAAAGCTATATATGTCATACTCCTGGCGTCATGAATTAACTTGAAATGGCATTGTAACTTGAATTCTTTTTGTCCAATTCAGGCGTGGTAGATGCAGTTGGTAAACTCGTGCTTAAAAATGTTCAACAGGTGAGAAATAGACCTCAGAACTACTACTAAGTATTTGCTTGGCTCAGAAATCTATGGACATTATCCTCAATTAATTGTATTGAATTTGGTGGCAGGGTGCTGCAACAACATGTTACGTGGCATTGCATCCGCAAGTGAAGGGGATAAGCGGTGAATATTTTTCAGACAGTAACTTGGCCAAAGCAAGTGCTCTGGGGAGTGATGTTGAATTGGGAAAGAAACTCTGGGATTTCAGCATGAAATGGTTTAAGTAAATCATGTTGTCATATTGTGCTATTCACTTGCCACTTTTACATAAAGGTATTATTATTTATCTAAAAGGGTTATGCCAAAGAAAAAAAGATTTGTATCCACACAATTCCAATTATTTTATACTTCCTTCTAAATACTGTAATTTTAAGAGTCACGTATAAACTATGAATAATGAATGATATATACACCCATTTGAGAAAGTAAACTAATGGATTAGACGCTTTTTATTGGCATTTGCCGTTATACAGAGCTTGGCATTCTCGAGCTAACTTGACTAAGTTTGTGTCTGAGTGTCTGCGTAGAAACAGAGATGGGTGTGGTTGTTTAGAATCTCACATCTGGGCTTTATGTAATTTTTCATGCTAAGAGATTTTGATGATGTAAGAATCCCATACTCAATGAGTACTGCTCTTTTTCTCTGCTCTCCAATAAAATAAGCCCTCAATGCGAGATTCTTCTCTGCTCTATGTAATTTGTAAGAGAAAATCACTCCCAAAAATAAAATAAAATGAAACAAATTGTATAAGCCATCAATCCCCATTTCCAGAGATTATCGAATCATGGAATTAGATTTTCATTTTTCAATCAACTGAAGTGTAATTTACATAAAGGCAAATCAGATTGAAGAGAGTATACAAGCACAGTCAATCTGAGCCAGCAAAACCACTGTAGGTTTTCAAATATGCACAGGCTCAGCAAACCCAAGATTGCTTTCACGAACAAATTGCTAGCCTCAATTCTATTCTCCACATTACTACAGCAGTCTCAGACCCTAAAATGGTAGTCCAAAAGCTAATAATTGTACGGACTCGAATCCTTGTTTTCTTCTATACCATGATCTAAAAGAATGTACAGTTCTCATCGCCTCGAATATTATCCATCCTGAAGGAACTGCCACACGATGAACCAGCAGAAGCCACACCTCCCTGGTGAAAAATATCTCTCTTGATTTCAGTCAAATCAGAGGTGAAAAATATCTCTCTTGATTTCAGTCAAACCAGAAGCCATTCGAGCAGTTAACCTTTTTACAAATTGAGCTGCAAGAGCTAGTCTCTTATTTGCAGGAGCTGAATTCCATTTACTGGTGCAGCAAAACATCCAGCACCGGAATCAGATACTAAAAATAGCTTATAGCATGCTGATCATTTATGGACCGGACTGCACAAGCTTAAATGCTGTGCCACTGTGATCCATCCACCTCCAGCTCCACCTGGTAGGGCCTCAACCTTATTCCAAAGTTCTCCCTACGTGCTTATTGAAATCATTAGTCCCCTCAGCTGTTAATTGGAGGAATACATTAACCGTGTAGAAACAAAAAGACAGTTCAGCAAACTTGAAAACTCGCTTTGATTGGTTGGTCCACAAAAAATGTATGAAGTTAGATACCACTGGTCCGAGTGGGCAAAGGAGAATGGGGACTTAGATCCAGGGACGGGTTCATCTTTACATGATCCCTTAAGAGCTGCCGAGATACACGATCAGCCAAGACTGACTGTCCATCATACAGTTGCTTTCCTAGGACATCATTTTCACTTGGAACCAGGTCTGCGAAAATGTGAGAGCCAGGCTGCATTCCCCGAAACATGTCCGGATTGGAATCATGATAAGGGAGACCATTGATGTAGATATTATTTGAGGGCTTTGGCAAGCTTCCAAAGCCCTCCTGCAAATAAACTGACTGTTTCAAATGATTAAACGGAATAGCACCGCTGCCACCTGTAAGAGGGGTGGATGAGCCTGAAGTGGTCCGTGGGCTAGATATAGGTGAAGGAGACATTCTCTGTGGTGACCTTGAATGCAAAAGAGGGCTTCCAACGGGTGAAACAGGACATGAGATGTTCCTTGGAATATGGATATCACTATAGATGATAGAACTGAAATCAGGCAAAAGGCTAATGATGATGGAAAAAATATAAAAAAATATCGAGGGCAGAGAGAGAGGGAAAGGGAACCTGGCATGGTGATTAGTTTTCAAAACTCTGGATGAATGAATTGCAAGCCTCTCTGAATCCAAGGAGGTAAAATTTCTCACTTGACTAATGCCCTGGAACATCATTTGTACCATATCAACTGATGAAACTCTTATGGAAGACTTGAGAAGAGAAAATGATTAAGGCAAGAAATTACCGAGGATCTCACCATCACAATAAATAAACCAATTAACTGATGAAAAGTTGCAAAATTCTAATTTTCCAAGGTTAACCAAATATTTAGAAGTTGATATAAGAGTGTATCCACACAGGACTTTAGTCTCTAAGCAAGCATTAGTTGCAAATCTTGGGTCACCCAGATTAATCTTTCCTTTTCTTTATTGTATTGTTTTTATGATCTTAGGCTACTCCCAAAAAGTTCATAAAATGAAAACTTATGTGCCTTCACTTATATTGTCTATGTACCATGGCACAAACACTTAAGTTCAGGCAGCACTAGATATGAAAGGAATAAAATTAACAAAGAAAATACCAGAGCTTTTACCCCATTTGTTACTGTAGGGGGTTGGTCTGTAGGCTCAGGACTTGCAATAGGCCTTTCCAGAGGAGCAGGAGATTTTACGAAAGGATGTTCCAAAAGCTGGGCAGCTGAAGGACGATGTAGTGGATTGCGTTGCAAGCATTGTCTCACAAAATCTTTTCCTTCCTCTGATAGGTGATCTGGAATTGCTGGGAGATCCTTACTATTTCCAATCTTAAACATAGCAGCAACCTAAGACCATAAAAATTGCAACTATCAGACAACCAGAAGAAAGAGCAAAATTTTATACATAAAATAATTATAAGGCTACACAACCTAGAGGCATACTTCAAACCACTTCACAAGAAGCATGATTTAGGAGAACTTTGAACACAAAACGTTAAGACTACATAAAATTTACATCTCGTTTTGTTCTCTACATGACTCACCCCTTCAAACTGGCTCCAAGGTGGTTTTGTTGTAGCCATTTCCAAAACAGTACATCCAAGACTCCATATATCCACAGCAAGATTGCAACCATTCGAGTTCTTTATAACCTGTGCAAACATCAGAAAGGATAATTGATAAATAATATGCAGCATGGCAAAATTAAGGACAGGTGAAACAAGAAGATACTCTAACCTCAGGAGCCATCCAGTAAGGGCTTCCCTTGAATGATAGTGGACACGATTGTCCAGTGATCTGCAAAACAGAGAATAGGTAAGCTGTGCAAGAAGGATTTGATCAGAAGACCCACAGTTATAGTCAATCCATAATCATGGTATAAAATAGTAACCACCCAAGGGAGAAACCCCATAGAAGTCTGTACCACATCTGTTGCCCCCTGGTACATGAACCAAAGCAAATAAACTTGACAAATCAATCATATCATATGGTAAATTTTGCTGATCAAGAATTTAGAATTATCAATATACCATATGCACCATTAAAATGATTCATGTCCCTAAATTCACATGTATTATATACTTCTTATTCAATCTGGTTAATCTCATATGAAATGAAAAATGTTGTCTACACTCACATGCTTTGCCATCCCAAAATCAGCCAATTTAACACGACCATTTGGATCCACGAGTATGTTTGCACCTTTAATATCTCTGTACAAAAAAGATGCAGTATAAGAATATGAACAGTATTAAATCTAACCCAAGAAAATAAATGCTGTAAGTTATTAGCAGATCAACATGAATAACTCAGTTCACCTGTGGACGGTGCTCTTAGAATGTAAAAATGCGAGTCCTGACAAAATTTGCTGAGTATAACTTCGAATTACTGGCTCACCCAATTGCCCATACTCTTGGAGAATTTTGTATATGGACCCACCAGATACATATTCCAGGTATATATAGAGCCTATCACCAACCTGTTTAGTAAATCATTCAGAAATTTGCCCCTTCATCAGTCAATGTAACTTTAAATTGGCATTATGCATGAGTCTAGACATAAAACAACTCTAGAGAGTAAACCAAAAACAGAGCCTTCCACAATATCGTTAGAATTTTTCATCACCGTTCTTTAATTACTGGACTTAGTGTCTTCAAATAAATAAACAGTTTGCAGATGTAACCAAATAAGGAACAAGTATATCAAAACAACTATTAAATATTCCACTCTAGTAGTTATCACATGTACTATGTTTAAGAAGAACAGCCAACAAAAGACGTACCGTTTCAGACCCATAGTATTGCACAATGTTCGGATGTCGTAGGCGACTAAGTAGAGCAATTTCCTACAAAAGAAAACTGGTTGTATAAACTTCTCTCCAACATACTCAAGAGTTCACAGAACAAAGGAGAGGGAAAAAGAATTTTTATTGGGCTGTCGGGGTTGGAGTTTAAAGCAAAAATGTTTAGAAGCAACAGTCTTTATTATCTTTTTACAGGAAACATACCTGCATCAACTGCTTTGCACTTTCCTTTGATTTGGCATCATCTGAAAATAATGTCACTTCCTTCATTGCACACATTTCACCGCTTTCACTAATCAAATGAAAATACAGTATATGCAGGAATCAATTATCATCAACACTAGAAAACTTGCATTCAGGTTGAAAAATCATTCAGGCAAAAGGTTATAAATCTTGTAAGACTGCATAGGAAGGAAAGTCTATATGATTGAAATCCATACGTGAGTAGCAACTAGTGAACAAAGTTCGTGGGTAGAACCGTATACAGGATGGCAATTAATTCTGATAGACAGTAGCTTGTTTGACATTCACGTGTATTTGCATAAAAATTTATTACCACATTCAATCATCTATTAATACCTGTTAAAACCAACATAAACGTGTCCAAACGTGCCTCTACCCAGCAACTTTCCCTTTTTCCATCGTGATCCAGGGCTTATTGGATTTTCTGCCCTTCCAGGACTTCGTGGCACAGAGGGAGATGCTGCTGCTGAATTTGAATGAGAAAAGGGAGAGGAATTGGAAACTGATATAGGAGGAAGTGGCAACCGGTGGCTTTGCTGTTTTCCATCATCGGGCCAGCTTGTCTGTGACTCGATGGTTGTCCCTCCTGCTCGAGGATGAATTGGTGTAACCGCACCACTTTGTACCCTTGAGCTGGGGCCAGGGCTAGTCATCCTAGGACTAGGAATTGGAGAACATTCAGGGCTACCCCTACTTTGCTGCCACAATAATTGCCCTGACATATCTCCACCCATTGAATTATGTCCAGAATTATAACCAGACCCAGGACTAGAGCAGTGGCCTGATCCTAGCAAAGTGACATCTGTATAAGGTTTCCCTGCCCAAAAAGCAGAATTTATGACTTGTTCAGTTCCAAATGCTCTCATAGGACTTCTAGAAGGACTCGACATAGAGCTGTCTGGGGCACTGAAGAAAGCACCGTGATGTGGGACCTGTAGATTTGGCACATGGCCACTTAGAGGTCTCCGTTTGGGTGATGTAGGGGGTGTATGATTGCCAAAAGAAATATCAGCTGGTTTTTTCGCTTCTCTTAAGTGTATTTGGGTGACTGTAGAAGGGTGATCCTTGACCAGAGCACTTCAGCAAAAATAGAGCACATGAATCAGGACGAGTTACAAGTATGGAAGCAGATAAGTATAATAGTGTATAGTTAATAAAGGACAAGCATGCTCACCTGGATGTGGTGCTTGCTGTAGTTCTATTCCCATGATCATAGTCAGTTGCTTGTGGACTGCGTTGGCTTGAGTCAGCAGGATCATCACTATCAATGGAACTCTCACTAGAAACTGAAGCAGTAGCCAAATCTCCATCTAAATCCGTTGGATTTGCCCTACCACGTATACATCCTGGTTTAGGAAGAGGCAAAAACAATGATGACTTTGAGCCTTTTTCAAATTTTGACTTTGTTGATATACCAATTCCAGAGTCTGTACGCCCTACAGTTGCAGGGTGCACTTCAGGAAGGGGAAGGGGTTGGGCGTGAGGTCTCTCAGCAAAACTTTGGCATCTTGAAACATGTTTGGAAGGTGATGGAGATCTCGATTCTGCTCGAGATTGAGAGCCTTTCTCCGAAATTGTGTCACTGCAACGTCTTCGTGAACCTCCTGATCTTCCATTTAGTTTACTCTCAGTTGGACTCTTAAATCTTCTGTGCAACGTGTCAATGAAACTTTCCTTGCTTGCTTTCTTCTTCACTTCTTTGGATGATGACTTGCCCCACCATGACGGCATGTTTTCTGCTTTTCAGTACTTACGGAAATTGTAAGGTAATCTCTACTAAAGTGATCCCATTTCCATCATCAAAAACTATCTCATAATATCACTATATGGAGTTATAACCCACACACAACTTCTACAGGTTGAGGGGAAAGGAAGGTTCCATGTTATTAGACCAATAATGCAGTCCACCAAAAAATAAATAAATAGTTGCAGGAAATTAACAATTCTTCAAGAATCAAGGGAGGATTTGAGTGACAAACGGTAGATGGAACCTGCACATAAAGAGGAGCTGCATGTTTAATTTCACCTAAAAAATTAAATTTAACTGCCGAACTATGCCAATATCACAAAGCACACATAAGGTGCACCAGAAAAATTCAGCAGATATACTTCACATGATAAATTTTTTATAGTTTTTATTCTTGCTCAAACACGTGCATACATGTCCATGCGAAAATGATCATTGAACTTACTGTAATAACCACCTTGGATGACTGCTCCAAATGAGAGGTAGCTAAGTACACAACTTCAGATATAACCGGATTTATTGAATATTAATAACATAAAAAAAATAAATAAATAAACAAAAAACAAAAATCAAAATCAAGAGAAAATCCTTAATGGACTGGTTTCAAGGATCACCAATTACATCATTAAAGCTCCAAACTTAAGGTTTCCGGTTTTAACTTCTTCGCAGCTAATTCAACCCATGTCACTTAAATAACAAAAAAAGAAAAACCATATTCTTCAAGGTGCATTCAGTAACCACCAACCACTTAACTGCAAAAATCAGTAAATTATTGCGGCTAGCATATCTGAGGTTCCCTTCTTTAATGTATCTAACATAACTCCAAATCTCAATCTCAGACTTCAGATTATCTACAACATAAGAAAGTACAGCTTAGAGTAGCACAAAGTGGCTTCGGCTCACTTAGCATTTTCATTTTCTCCAATTATCCCAGGAACCAGACAAAGAGTTAAGATCTTAAATTGTCAAAAAAACCCAACCTCATCACACAGATCTAAATACAAATTGCCAAAAAAGAATAAACAATAACAAGCACCAAAACTAATTTGCTGCTCAATGAGTTAGGTAAGCGAAATTAAAAACACTTACTTACACAGTTGAAGCTCTGAAGCTTGAGTAAAGCAGTGATTCAACAGCACAAATCGACAGAAAGATTAGATAATCGCTTGAATCCTTCAGCTCTGGTCATTGCAAGAGCAAAACCAAAACCCTAGAAATCTAGGAAGTAAGAAAACTTGGAACAGATAGAAATTATTGAAGGATTATTCTTTCTTTCTTTTTGAATTGAGAGTTCGTGTTGAGATCGCGTAGAGAAAGATTGACAGAAATGTGGAGAGAGAAACTAGAGAGAAGAGAAGAGAGGGTGTGTGTCTGAGCTAAGACATAACTTTGTATGCATCTTGATTTCGAATATTGAAAAATTAAATAAAATATATAAAAATAAAATATATTTAGGATACTTTGGTTTTCTATTTTCTAATTTCCCATTTTATCAGTTATAATGGTCTGTATTTTAACTTTCTCTGTAAAATTAGAGTTTAAAGTCAGAAATAACTATTTCTAAAAGACTTTGTTTTAATATTACCCGACGTTCTGATGGCAAAAACACGTGTTCCATATATTATGTATACTGCATTCTCAATATAAATATATATTGAATATTAAATTTATTAAAATAAGTATTTATTTTACACACACAGAATACTTTAAAATTTATTATAAATGTGGATTTTTAAACATTTAATAGCATTAAATAAACATATAATTTTAGTACAATTTTTTCCTAAAATAATTATCATTCTGTAGACATGATCCAACCAATAAGTAATTATATTTATTGTCATAAAAGATTCAAGTTTAAATCTCATATATATATATATATATATATTTAAATTTCGGTCGTTAATATTTAAAAATAGGTTGTTAAATACAGTTTGTCGACCAATGGTCACTTTTCTGTAATTTTTTAATAAAAAAATATTAATATTATGGAATTTATAAAAGAAATCGGATATATTTATTAAAAATCATTTCATTTCAATTTCACTAATGATTGATATATGAGAAAGTTTTGTTTTATAATATACTTTTTATGTCAAGAACGTATCTTTGGTTCTTTATCTCAACAAAAAAATGTTGACTTTCTTTTTTTTTTTTTAATTTATGGGGTTAATTTAATTTAGATTTACAATAACATCACTTGCTCTCGTGCATGTATTTTAAACACATGTTTACAGGAAAATAACAAATAAAATCAGGGCAGTCCAAATTGACTTCAAGGTCTACTGTCTGCGTCTGCGGGAAAAAAAGAAAAAAAGAAAAAAAAAAGACCAAGGAAGACTATATTTTACAAATATATTGTACATCATATATTATATTTATTATTTCGAAATTCTAAGCAGATAAAAGAATTTTGCAATCCCTTTCATATAAAAATAAAAAAAATTGTTAAATTCCTAAAATTATTTCTTACGGCATGTCAAGGGCTTAGATAATAAGTGGCGTCCATTTTGAATTGAAAAAGAAAACTATTAAAAATAAATTATTTACAATTTTTATATTTGATTTTTTTATTACGAGGAAGGCACGATGGATTAAAATAATACTACGTCATTTTATTGGATAATCAAATTAGTGAAAATTATTATAGTCGAAATGACTCGAATTTAAAATTTTTCATTTTTCACGTTAAAAAGAAAACCAACCGAATTACATCTAATTGCATAATTTTTATATTTATTTTTTAATTATTTACATTGTATATGTATATATTTACGATCAATGGTATTTTCTAAAGTACTTTTATACACGTTTAAATTAAATATTTATTTCAAGTCAGTTTGATCGTATCTTTTGTTAATTTTGCATGCATGAAATTTATTACTTAAACTAATCATAATATCTTGACTAGGTCTTATATTTACGCCCTCGTCCATTAAACTATTAGATAAAATAAACTTGATAAATTAAAAGTATTAAAAAATAAAATGAGCTATTATATTATAATGTTAAGTCAATTATGGAGCATTTAAAAAAAAAAAAAAGTCTATTTGAACAAACTATATTTAACAATTAATCAAATTAAATGGTTGCTGAAAATAGTATCAATCATGAGTTTTTGATCATGAACCATCTAAACAAAGGGTTTACGACAAGTAAAATCATTTTAAATTTGGAGATTTATATTAAATAATGCATAGTTATAATATGATATTTTATTTAATTAATATTATTTCGTAACTTAAAAATGGATATAAATTGACAAAAATAGTCTAAATTAACCCAATGATGATTTTGAAAGGTAAGTAAGTATAATTTGGTTTATAAAATTTGAAAACTGAATAATGGTTTGTAAGATTTTTAAAATTTGATTTAATTTTTCTTTAAAAAAATTATTATTATTGAGTCTCAATTGTAATGATTAATATTATATTCTATAGCCTACCATTTTTCTATTTAAAGGGAAAAAAGAATAAAGAAGAGTAGGGTGTAGCAAACTGTCCGTAGGGTCCATGAGACCTGGATTTTTGTTCAATTTTATGGAGGGCCCATATGATAATAATATATTATAAATGTTTTAGTGATGTATTCAAAAACAACTTTATATCACTATCATCTTAATAAATAAAATAAAATAAAAAAAAAACAAAAGGTTAGGCATCGATTTCTCATGGGAATGGAAGGTAGAAGTTGCTACTTGAGATCAGTAAATTAATTTAACACCACCCAACTAAAAAGATCCCCTTTGCTAAAGTTACTCTTCACAATATTCTAATTGTCTTTTTCCGCGCATCCATTTTCCCTTGGACAAAACGACGTGTGAATCCTGCACTACCCACGTAAAATTTGAGATTTAGAGTTTAAATAATAAAATTAATTATTTTAGTAACAGTTAATTATTTTATATGAATAAAAATATATTAAAGTCTATTTGATAAAATTAATAATTTTATATAAATAAAATAAAATATGTTAATCTTAAATTACGCAGGTAAATTTTGAGATTTAGAGTCTATCAAATAAAATTAATTATTTTACAGAAAATCAAGATCTAAATAAATAAATAAAATGGAAGAGCTATTTTAAAAACAATTAAAAAGCTGATCTCATCAAATTTACATAATTTTCTTTTTTATTTAAATTATTCATGTTAGGTTGAGCATATTCAAATTAGATTGTACGTAAATAGATAATTTATTGACTCGAGTTAATATTTAGATAAAATAAAATTTTTCACTATATAATTATTTTAATTATTGTTTTCAAAAAAATAAAAATTAATTCTTTGTTGATTTAAAAAAAAAAAAGATATTTTCATAGGCACGTGAGCAAGGCGAGTCTAGCATAAGGTAGGAAATGAAATATGGGAAAAAGGGGAGATGCACCAAGAGGAGACTAGTGGGGTCTAGTTGAGATTTAACCGCACAACAATCAACAATACTACTCTATCTCTATCGTCTATTCCCTTTGCACGTGCCATGACCCCACGTGCCTTTCCCTTGATAGAAACAACCCAATCACCCATGCAACACTGACTAACATGGTCGTTTTATGGTTTTTATCTTTTTCTCTTCTAAATTCTAACTCGTCCGTGTGGTGCAATTTTTACTGGACCTACGTGCAGGCCTTTCAAAGTGTCTAATGGGCTAGGCCCAAGTCCTGGCGTTTCAAGGTCCAAATTTACACAATTACGCTAGAATGGAGAATGGGCCGGTTCGCAATTCTTTTTTATATATAGAAAACCAATAGACATAAATAACAATGTAAACTATACTGTGGAAATAATAATTGTATTTGAAAACTCGAACTCTCACACCCTAACATCTTTTTATAAGATGTGAAAAGATTAATCGGACTAAATTTAATTGGTATTAGTATGCAATTTTGCAAGATGGCTAGTGGAATCAAATTATCAATTAATGGTAATTTCAACAAGTTCAATAAAATATAATCACATTTAGAAGACTGTAAACTAGTGTATGAGCGTCAAGCCAATAGCAGTGACTAAAATAGTAGAGGGAAGTCCAAACTTGAGATGGCCAAAGAAAGACAAGTTGCATCCGAAGTTAGGGGCATTGCGAGCCTGCTCACAGACTATCATATTGGCAGCTGAACCCACTAGTGTGAAGTTACCAGACGCAGTGCTTACCCATGCTAAAACTAGCCATGCCTTCTTCACATACGTCGGAGAAATACTTGCTGCTGATGCTGCCACCCTTCCCCCCAGTAACAGAACTGAGACATTATTAAATGTACAAATTTCAATTTTCATTTCATAGATAAGAAACATATAGCCTAATAACAGAAGCATTTGCTTACCAGTTGTAACATTTGAGATGGAGTTTGAGAGGATAAGGATGATCAGAGCAAGAACTGTTATCCCGCTAGCGTGGTCAATGTGTGCATAGGGCTCCAAAAACTCCCACAAATAGCTTGGAATTCCAGTTTTTTCGAATCCAGTGATTGTCATGAACAGCCCACAAAAGAAAACCAAAAGAGAATATGACACCTGTAAAAACTAGAATGTTATATATATACATATATTATTAGGAAATATCAATTGCAGTTATAGACGAGGATTCAGCCATTTATGGGCGAGAGTGCTGTTCTTTATGTTAAATTTAAGAGAATCAATGAAAAAAGATGACTGGGAAAAGCTCTGGGAAGACAGAAAACATAAAATTCCCTGTCGAACAAACTAACGACTGTTTCCCAATTCAATTACCAATCGTTTAGGAAAAGAAACACAGTTTAAAGAATTGGTCAATAACAGCAAAAGCATAAATCTTGAAGAATTTAATTACCTTCTCAAGGCAAGGCTGAGCATCTTTAAAATCAAGAACCATGAGAGAAAGTGCAGCAGTCAACGCAGTCCAAGATATATTCACACCCATAAGCAATGCAATCAACATTCCGATGGTTACTAGATAAACACAAGATTTCCAGATTAGGGCTTTCCATTTTGAAGCTGCACTTGAACGTTCCAATACACCATTAGATAAAGCGGCCAAATTCTCAAGAACATATGGAGAGCTCTGCATATCCAATCCAAGGCATATTTCTTGACAATTTAACCTGTGGTAAGTAATTTCAGCTTCAGCAGTAATTTCTGCATTTTCATTTCCTTCGATCTTTTGAGAAGATAATTGCTTCCAATACATGCATAGAAGGAGACCATAATTCAAAAGAAGTCCTACAACTGCTGCAGGGAAAATTCCACCCAAAAAAGGCCAAAAAGAAATATCTCCATTTAAAGCTATAATTAGATTTTGAGGATTGCCAATTGGAGTTGCAGAAGATCCAATGTTTGCACTCGAGGCGATTGCTAATAAGAAAGGATGGGGAGGGAGATTACGTTGTCTTGCAATTTTGAGTACCATTTGAGTCAAGACAATACAAGAAGTGTCGTTAGTGAAAAAAGCACTCGTAATTGCAGAAACTAAGCAGACTCTAAAAATCAAGTCCTTAGCCCCTAGGCTTTTCCAGGAAAGTAATTTGCCCAAGTACTTAAATGCATCTGCTCTTTCAAGGTAGACACTGACAACCATCGTTCCAAAAAGAAGTGCAAGAATTGAAATGTCAATTGAAGAATATGCTTCTGTAGGGGTTATGACTTGAAAAATAACCATAAGAACAGCAGCTAGAAGAGAACCTGCAGTTCTTCCAATTGGCAGAATTGGGATTGCAGGAAAAACTGCTAGGACCCAGAATATTGCAAAGGCAAATGAGCCCAGAATCATTTTTACTGTTGCAGCCATTGCCAAAGCTGCCAGTGTACGTAGAAATCAAAGAAAATAAAATATCGATGGTTGCAACTACCAAAATAACTAAACCTATGCCTGTAGACCTCAATTGTATGCAACTTGAACCGTTGAAGTGCTCGTCTGGTTATGGGGTAAGCACGAGTACATCTGGGGCCAGCACCGCACATACTTTAAACTTGATAATATAGAAATGATGTTGTTTCTTGAAATTATCTTGTCTACGTATTTTGGGAGATAGACAATTAGTTGCACATGAAAACCCTTTCTTTTAACTCCTTGAGAATTTTTACAAGGAGACACAGATCCACTCAATCACTGTCGCAACTTTAATTGCCAACGCAGCAACCACATGCTGTTTAGGTGGAAAAGAGGAAGAAAAACAATAGAGAAAAACAATGATAAATTCTCAATCTTTTTTCAACAATTATTTTATAGCTTTATGTTTGAATATAATGAATGAAGAAAATAAATATTTTCTTCTTTGTCCGCAGAGGACAAAATTTCAGAAGAAAAAAAAAAATTATTATCAAAAATTGACAATTGTGCTCTCATTTATTTCCAAACAATAAATGAAAAATATTACCTAAGCGGTGAATTTAGCGTAGGAAATGATGATTGGTTACTGTGAATCACATGCAAAAAGAGAAGGAAAGAAAAATATCTCAGTTTCTTATTCAACATCTGGCTGATCATTAGTTACAATCACAACTTGCACCGTATTTATACTACTGGACTCTTATATACAACACGCACCAGGCCCAATAGCAAATGGACTCAATCATCAATTTAGATTTGGAAGCCCAATGTATAGAAATATCAAAAGCCCAATTACAATGCAAAATATTTACAGTTGAAAAGGGTTTACATCAATTACCTGAAAATTTTTACCTTCATCTTCTAAGGTCTAAGCATACAAGGAGACCTAGATCCATAAAATCTTAATTTACGGATAATTATTTTTTCCGTAAATGTATTAATTTATTTAGTTATAACTCATGGAGTAATTTATTATTTTCTCTTTAAAAAAAAAAAAAAAGAAAAATTTGGGGCCTCAATTTTCTACATAATCATAAACAAAAGTTTAAGAGTATCAAGCCTATAGCAGTGACTATGATAATTGAGGGGACTCCAAATTTGAGATGGCTCCAGAAAGATAAGTTGTATTCGTAGTGGTGAGGTAGACGGCGAGCTTGTTCACAGACGATCATGTTGGCTGCTGAACCCACCAATGAGAGGTTTCCAGATACAGTGCTCACCCAAGCTAACATCAGCCATGCTTTGTTCACATAATCAGGGGAAATACATGCCGCTGAAGCTGCCATGCGTCCTCCAAGCAACAAAACTGAGACAGAGTAGTTAAAATTTAACTTCTTGATTTAAAAAAAACCTGCAAGAAAATAAATTCTAATTCTTATACATAAACATACCAGTTGGCACATTTGAAATCACATTTGACAGAATAAGTATGGTGAGGGCAAGAATTGCAATTCCAGTAGCATGGTCAATTTGTGAATAGGGCTCCATGAACTCCCACAAAGAGCTTGGAATTCCAGTTTTGTTGAAACCTTCAATTGTAATCAACATTCCGGAAAAGAAAATTAACAGAGGATAGGACACCTGGTCACAAAGAATGTAAGTAGATAATTAGGAGGTTTCCTGTTTTCCAGCTATATACAAGTTCAGAACATGATGTGTTTGATTGATGAATTTAACTTCTCTGGACATGGTTGAGCATCCTTGAAATCAAGAACAACAAGAACAAGTGCAGCAGTAATTGCAGTCCATAACATATTCATACCCATTACAAAAGCAACCAACATTCCTGTAGTTACTAGGCAAACACAAGTTCTCCATAATACACCTTTCCATTTTGTGAATACAATTGAGTTTTCTGGAGGTTCCAATACAATTCAGGGATTCCTGAGCAAGTGATCATTCTCACTCGTGCTAAATCGGAGTCCAAAATTGCCTAAAGAAGCCAATCTAGAGCTCCTTTCCTGAAAATTGAGTAGGCGAAATGTGACATTATTGCGGTTGAGAATCTCATTTCATCCTCAGCTACAATATCTCCATATGAATAATTTTCATCCTTGTGAGAAGACAATTCCCTCCAATACATGCATAATAGATGTATAGCATTCACAAAAATTCCAACAATCGCTGCAGGGGAAATTCCAGCTTATGAAAGTCCAGAAAGAAATCTCACCATTTAAAGCTATAGCCAGATTCTGAGGATTTCCAATTGGAGTAGCTGAAGATCCAATGTTAGCACTAGAGGCAAGGGCGAGTAGAAAAGGCCGAGGAGGGACATCATGCTTTCTGGCAATTTTGAGTGCAAATTCAGTCAAGACCATACAAGTAGTATCGTTAGTGAAGAAAGCACTTGCAATGGCAGATACTAAGCAGACACGAAAAACTAAGTCCTTTGGTCCTTGGCTCTTCCAAGTGAGCAACTTCTCCAAGTACTTAAATGCCTCTGCTTTTTCAAGATAGACACTAACCATCATTGTCCCAAAAAGAAGTCCAAGAATGGAAAGATCGATTGAAGAATATGCTTGGGTAGGAGATATAACTTGGAAAACGACCATAAGCATAGCTCCTAGAAGGTACCCTGCAGGCCTCCATATAGGCAGGAATGGAACAGCAGGAAAAACTGCCAGTACCCAGAAAATTGCAAAGGTAAATGAACCAAGAACCTGTTTTAGGTGCCATTAAAATTTTCTTGGCAGCTCAATAAGCTTGACAAGGACTTATTCCAGTAATGAATATGCCTCCATAGGATTTTCCAGCAAGAGGAAAAGCCAATTCCACATTCAAAAGGCAGGAAGTTCGGATTATATTGCAATATTAGACATTGAGGACATTGCCGTGCCAAATTATAGAAGCTGCAAACTACTGAAATGCCCATGGATTCTGACGAAAATCAACTTAAACAAAAACTTGCTGCCTGTCAATAATTGTACATGAATTGACCATGTCAATTAATTACTTCACCAGACCAAAAATAGAGAACAAAAGGCACTGCACAACCTTCAAAATAACTCACAACAATGTTTTGAAGCTGAGAAAGAATATTTTTCTGTTGTAATCCGAAGTTCAATGTTGAGAGGTGGTTAAACTAAGAAGAGATGCACATTAAAAAAGTAGCGGAAATATGATAAACATTTCGTTGAAATAAAAGAAAAGAAAATCCACTCATGGTCTTTGGCAGAAGTCAATGACGACTCCCAGCCGCTTGAATTTGGAAGTTAAAACCTGGCAAAGGGTAATAGTAAATTCTAAAACCAGAGGATCTGTAGTTCAATTAGCATAAAACAGCAATTGAAATTGTTCATCCAACAAAATTAGAACGTTTTCAATCATTCAAAAAAAAGAGTAATCACAAGAACTTACCAAGAAAACCCATATTCTAATATTACAAGATTTTCGCCCACTTCAATATTCCAAAACAATCAGCAACTAGTTTTCCTTCCTACTTGAATCCGAATCAGAATGCCATGCAGAAGATCAAAGAAAGGGACAAACTTATGGGGAAGATAAAAGCACGACCTTTTCGATGAAAGGGCAGTGTGAACGTAATCTTTAAGCCATGGGTCCCTCTACGATAATACCTCCTCCTCCGAGGAAAAAACCTAGATGTAATTGCTACCAAATAGTAGAATTCAACTAATACCTGAGACCTTACATCTGCGATTTTGTTAGAAATAGAAATAAATTGTTAGAAAAATTAATTGGGATATGAAAAAATAGTTAAAAATACAGAACCGGAATTATCGAATCTTGATCTTGAAGAGATTAATTTTCTCTGCGCTCCAAGTGTGAATTACTGTGTGATCATTTGTCATAGGTATTGCCCATATGCTTGATTCAAATTGGCATTTCTCAAACAGAATTTCACAAGGAGAAGCACAAGATATGCATACAACTAGTAGATGTGACTTTTGAGGTACATTTCTCAACAAACTTCCACTTTATAGTATTATTACAAAATGATGGTTTCTTGGATCGAATTCTACACAGAAATAATTGGTAAACACACATAGAGCTTATGTTTCCGCATGTGATTTTTGAAAGAGAGAACTTTTATACATAATTGGCAAACATTCGATTTGGGATTAAGGCCAGCTGACCCCAATGAATTTGGAACTGCGTTTTGTTGTTGTTGTTGTTGTTGTTTATATGCCAAGATGGTTGCAGAAGCATATTTCGTATCATCTTATGAGCATCAAACCAACAGCGGTAACCAAAATGGTAGAGGGAACTCCAAATTTAAGATGCTTCCAGAAAGTTAAGTTGTATCCAAATTGCGGAGCACGCCGAGCTTGCTCACACACTATCAAGTTGGCAGCTGATCCCAATAATGAGAGATTCCCAGCTACAGTACTCACCCAAGCTAAAAATAGCCATGCTTTCTTCTCATCAGCTGCAGAAATTGCAGCCGCTGATGCTGCTACCCGTCCACCAAGCAACAGAACTAAGACGATATAAACAAGTTCATTGTAAGAAAATTAAAAAAAGTAGTGCATACATCACTAAGAAATGCTTTTTATGTTGCTTCATGATAGTTTGCAACAAGTTCTATACTGCAAGCAATGTCCGAGCAGTTTCTGAAAACATAGAAATCATCATCTTGCTCCCTCAACATATGATTTACGACAAATTCACAATAATACTGAACCAGGTTATAAACACCTTGAGATTTACTTCTGACAGTGTTAGAAAGAGATTGAGCCACTAAGTTCACACTGAGAACTTAGAACCAGAAAATTTTCACTCAAAAAAGAACAAGTAAAGCGTAACATACCAGTTGGTACATTTGAGGCCAAATTTGACAGGACAAGTATGACAACGGCAAGAACTGCTGTCCCAGCAGCACTATCTATATGCGCATGAGGCTCCATCAAGTCCCACAAAGCACTTGGAATTCCAGTTTTGTTAAAGCCATCAACAGTGATAAACATTCCACAAAAGAAAATCAAAAGAGAATAGGAGACCTGGTCAACAGAGAAACAAACTCTCGTTCATTCTTTGTTAAGCAATTTCTACATTATATTGATAGAATCAATTCTAATAATTTTACTAGTAAAAGAGAAAGCAGATCATCATCACAAATTTTACCTTTTCAAGGCATGGCCGAGCATCCTTGAAATCAAGAACAACAAGAGCTAGAGCAGCAGTAATTGCGGTCCATGACATATTAAGACCCATAAGCAAAGCAATTAACATACCTAAGGTAACAAGATAGACAGATGATTTCCACAACGTCCTTTTCCATTTTGTGGAAAATTCTGGCTTTTCTCCTGAAAATTCCTGAACAACTACATCTCTCAACTTATCCATGGATGCAATCCTCTTTGAAGGAACATGTTCCTCTCTTTTCTGAGAAGACACAGCAGTTGTTTCCTCTTTTGATGCATTTGAATCCCTTGCAGACTCGTATGCACTAGTAGTGCCACTGTGGATTTCATTCTCATTTGAAGTTATTCGGTTTCGAAGAGTCTCAGCATGGTTCGTGTGTCCATTCATATTGGGGGAGCTTTGCATGTTCAAGGACTCCAATCTAGAGTTCCATTCTTGAGAATTTGCAGAAGAAAAATGTGACAGAGTAGCAGGTGAAAACCGATGAAAATTGACATCCTCCTCTCCAACGACTTCTGCAGTGGCATCTTCCTCATCCTTCTGAGTAGAAGACAGCAACTTCCAGTACATACACATGAGTATAGCAATATTCACAACAATTCCCACAAGCATGGCAGGCAGAATTCCAAAAAGAAAGTCCCCAAAAGAAATCTTACTCTGAACTGCTATAACCAGATTTTGAGGGTTGCCAATTGGAGTGGCTGAAGAACCAATATTTGCACTTGAGGCAAGGGCAAGCAGGAATGGGTGAGGAGGTAGATTATGTTGCCTAGCAATTTTCAGTACAAATTCAGTTAAAACTACACAAGAGGTGTCATTGGTGAAAAGGGCACTCGAAATGGCAGAAACCAGGCAAATTCGACAAAGCAAGTCCTTGGCTCCCTTGCTTTTCCATGAAAGCAACTTACCCAAGTACTTGAACATATCTGCTCTCTCAAGATAAACACTAACAACCATGGTTCCAAAGAGAAGACCAAGAATTGGGAGATCAATTGCGGCATATGCTTGATCTGGGGTCATGACACGGAAGATGACCATAAGCATAGCCCCTAGAAGGGACCCTGCAGTCCTCCCAACAGGTAGGAAAGGGATAGAAGGGAAAACTGCCAGTATCCAGAAGATTGAAAAGGCAATTGAACCTAAAACTACTTTCACTGAAGAAGCCAGAACCATTTTTGCACCTTTAATTTCTTGTTCTTATATATCAAAATTTTCACCACAATAATCCTTATCCAAGAGGCAAAATGACACCATGACCATTTCAAGATTCAGACCTGAAAATATCAAATACTACAAGTTAAGGAACTACGAAAGAATATTAAACAAACACTCCATACAGAGCAAAAAAAAGAGACGTTAAAAGAACAGTTTTCTCTATACAGTGAAATCTTAACTAAACAAAATACTTCGAAATAAATAAACAAACAAGATATAACAAATTCATAATTCGAAAATAAACAAGGAAATAACGAGTCCAAATTTTTTTTTTTTTTTTTCTGTTTTAGAGTTCTTGGAAATAAAAGTACAGGATTCAATCAGTTTTCAATATATTAAATTTCTGAGTTGCATCTGAAACCCAGATTCAAACACGCTTTTTATGTAAAGGTTAAAGATAATAACATATCATGTCATTATCAAATTAAATAACTGGATTCTGGAAAACAACCCAAGAAAAAACCTCGTACTGAAGCTAAATCCTTTTAATCTAAATCAGTATAACCAACATAACATATCCTCCATAACATATCCTCACTCACCTGAGCAGAAAGTGTCAGTTAAGTTATACCTTGAGAACCAAGTTGCTGTTGGACTCCTTGCACGGCAAACACCAAAAGGCAGCAATGAAAGCTTAGTTTAGTATTAAAATTATAAATAATTAGGAAATTAAGGATTGGATGGGATTGGATTAAAGTTTATCTCTTTCCAATTTTTTTTTTTTTTTTTTTTAAGTCAGAAAGTGGAGAAAAAGATGGATCACTGGCTGACATAAGTGAGAGTTTCATTTCCTGTTTACCTTCTGTTTATCTGGAATAGATCATCTCCCCATGGCAAATAGGTCAAATACCCAGTAATGACTAAAATCCAAATTTGTATTTGTCCTTTCTTTTGTCAATTATATTAATTGTTTGTACAGGTGTAGGTTTCAAATGAAAATAAAATTAAATTTACGATTTAAATATTAATGTTAATATTTTAATTAGAAAAAAAAAAAAAGAAGATGCACCGTCAATTATGAAACAATTATTAAACACGTCGTTATCAGTGACCACCGCCGGAAATGTGGATCAGGGACACAATTGGCTATTTGACAGGGAAAAACTAATAATTCCAGTTTTTTCCACAATGATAATTAAACAAATTATTAGGAAATCATTATTTATTTATATTTTTATTATTAAAAACATAAAAGAAATAAGGTTGAAAATTTCAAACTATATGTAATTTAATTTTTATAACTCATATTTACAATAACTCAATTTACTATGCAATTAATAGCAAGTATTTGAATAGTATAACAAAACAGTACAGAACTTTCGCCTCAGCCATAGATTTTCAGTGCTAAGAACATTTTTTTTTTTTTTTTTAGGATAAAAAGAAAATAATGATAATGGAAATATGCTCTTTTTCGAATGACATTTTGTCTCAATAGCCAAAGATTTGTCAAGAAACAGAATTCTAATAGTAACGAATATATATATATATATATTTTTTCCCTTTGAGATGAATATAGGAATGCTTTCTATTTTCTAATAGTATATTATGAACTAATTATTCTTTTTTATGTACTGTAATAAATAGAAATTATATTATACTAATAATCCATAAATGAGATTTAATTAGGAAAAAGAATTATTATATTACATTCTCTAATTTGGAGGCGTTTGCAGATGTGCATGAACATTTGGAGCATATATATTGCATAAACCTATGATTTTTTTTTTTTTTTTTTTTTTTTTAGTTTTGGCACCCATCAAATAAAAAAAATAATAATTTAGGAATATATACAAAGCACAAATTAAGAGAATCAAACTCCTAATTGCAAGCATTATCTAGATTTGTGAATAATCAATCGTCATTGAAAATCAAATTAAAGTTAAAAGAATATTTTTTAGATTCTTTTTAAGATAATATTGGAGAATTACTTTTATAGGAGTCTATAAATTCTTATATATATAAATAAATAAAGTAGTAATAATTATACATACAAAATAATAATAAATATAATTTTTAATTGGTCTTCTTATATTTTTTTTGCAGAAAAATACATAAAATGAGAGGTTTCGAATTTCAATCCTCAAAATCATATAAATTATCATAAATTTACTGAATGAAAAATTATCCCCTATTATATATTATACATTATTATTTTGATACTCAGACATATAAAAATAATTGTACTAGATGAGGATGAGATGATAATAAAGTTTTAGTTATTGTGGCTGTGCTTTATTGTTTGTTTTTAGATGTCAACATCTCGATATGATAATTCCTTTTAGATGTCAACATTTTGAACGTGCACAAGTCCTACACATGCTTGGTATTTCACCGGTTAAAGACTTCAGAAAAAGTGCGTGCGATGTTGACCCAATCATATTAATTAACGGTAATCAAAACCATTTACTTAAGCTAATTTCAAAACCAACTTTTGTTGTTTTTTTGTTTAAAAAACAATATTTTCAATCAATTACTACAAATAAATAAATTATTAGTTTATAATAAATCATAATAATTTACTTTAGTATTACTGAAGTAATTAAATAACCGGCTGAAATTCATTAAATGCAAATTATTAATATATATATAATCTCCATCAGGTGTAATCTGTTTAGTCTTTTCTATATCTTATAAATGATATAAAGAATGGAAACTCTCGAGTTCGATTATCTCCATCGCAAGAGAAATATAACACATAACAGATAATTAGGCTGAGATATATCTCTTATGGGCCCTCTAGCTAAGCTAACCACCTTGCTTGGGCTGTTTCATGGGCTCTAAGATCTGACATTTTACAACGAAGACTAAGGCCCATTCCGACTCAAAACTTTCGTTGCCAAAAGGCTTGTCTTGTATCATCTTATGAGTATCAAACCAACAGCAGTAACAATAACGGTAGAGGGAACTCCAAATTTAAGATGTTTCCAGAAAGTTAAGCTGTACCCAAATTGCGGAGAGCGGCGAGCTTGCTCACACACTATCAAGTTGGCAGCTGATCCCAATAACGAGAGATTCCCAGCTACAGTACTCACCCAGGCTAATATTAGCCATGCTTTTTTCTCTTCAGCTGCAGAAATTGCAGCTGCCGATGCTGCTACCCGTCCTCCAAGCAACAGAACTGAGATCATATAAACAAGTTCAATGTAAGAAAATTAAAGAGATTTGCTTTTAGCAGTGTTAGAAAGAGATTAAGCCACTAGTTTTCACAGTGAAACTTAGAACCAGAAAATTTTCAGACCAAAAAGAACAAGTGCAACATACATACCAGTTGGAACATTTGAGGCCAAATTTGACAGGATAAGTAAGACAACAGCAAGAACTGCTGTCCCGGCATGAGTATCTATCTGTGCATGAGGCTCCATCAAGTCCCACAAAGCACTTGGAATTCCAGTTTTGTTAAAGCCATTAACCGTGATAAACATTCCACAAAAGAATATCAAAAGCGAATAGGAGACCTGGTCAACAGACAAACAAACTATTCATTCCTCACTAAGCAATTTCTACATTATATTGACAAAATCATTTCTAGCTAGCAATTCTAATAGTAACAAAAAGAAAGCAGATCACCATCACAGATTTTACCTTTTCAAGGCATGGCTGAGCATCCTTGAAATCAAGAATAACAAGAGCTAGAGCAGCAGTAATTGCGGTCCATGACATATTAAGACCCATAAGCAAAGCAACTAACATGCCTAAGGTAACAAGGTAGACACATGATTTCCACAATATCCTTTTCCATTTTGTGGACAATTCTTGCATTTCTCCTGAATATTCCTCAACAAATACTTCTCTCAACTTACCCATGGATGCATTCCTCTCTGAAGGAACATGTTCCTCTCTTTTCTGAGAAGACACATCAGTTGTTGCCTCTTTTGGTGCATTTGAATCCCTTGCAGAATCATATGCACTAGTATGGTCACTGTGGATTTCAGTCTCAGTTGAAGTTATTTGGTTTCGAAGAGTCTCAGCATGGTTCGTGTCTCCATTCATATCGGGGGGGATTTGTATGTTCAAGGACTCCAATCTAGAGTTCCATTCCTGAGAATTTGCAGAAGGAAAATGTGACATAGTAGCAGGTGAAAACCGATGAAAATTGACATCCTCATCTCCAACGACTTCTGCAGTGGCATCTTCCTCATCCTTCTGAGTAGAAGACAGCAACTTCCAGTACATACACATAAGTACAGCAACATTCACAACAATTCCCGCAAGCATGGCAGGCAGAATTCCAAAAAGAAAGTCCCCAAAAGAAATCTTACTCTGAACTGCTATAACCAGATTTTGAGGGTTGCCAATTGGAGTGGCTGCAGAACCAATATTTGCACTCGAGGCAAGGGCAAGTAGGAATGGATGAGGAGGTAGATTATGTTGCCTAGCAATTTTCAACACAAATTCAGTTAAAACCACACAAGAGGTGTCATTGGTAAAAACGGCACTTGAAATGGCGGATACGAGGCAAATTCGACAAAGCAAGTCCTTGGCTCCCTTGCTTTTCCATGAAAGCAACTTACCCAAGTACTTGAACATATCTGCTTTCTCAAGATAACCACTAACAACCATTGTTCCAAAGAGAAGACCAAGGATCGGAAGATCAATTGCAGCATATGCCTCATCTGGGGTCAAGACACGGAAGATGACCATAAGCATAGCCCCTAGAAGGGACCCTGCAGTCCTCCCAACAGGTAGAAAAGGGGTAGCTGGGAAAACTGCCAATATCCAGAAGATTGAAAAGGCAATTGAACCTAAAACTACTTTAACAGAAGAAGCAAGAACCATTTTTGCACCTTCAACTTCTTATTCCTGCATATCAAATTATTCACCAAATATTTCACAGCCAGAAAGAAAAATAGATACTATAACTACTTCAAGATTGGTCAGACCTGAAAATGTCAAATGCCATAAAGCAAACAAACAGTCGATGCTTACAGAAAGCGAAGAACATTAAAATCTTATCCGTTCATGTACCAATGTACATAATTAACGTCCAACTTGTGTAGTTATCTTTGACTTGTACGTAGTTGCCATTGACTATTTAATCTAGCCTAAACGTAACTACAATGTTATCCACAAACTTAGTACTCACATTTCATGCAAATAATACTAAGTATTATACAATGTGCAACAGAAATCAATCATTCTTTCTTTACTTCAATGAAAATTATCACAAGCTAAAAATATGTAATAAAAAGATATATCAATTGCACATATACTAAAAATTATTCGAAGGAAAGAAATTAGAGACAAAGATGAGATTCTAATATAATGAATGTTCTTTCCATCAAGATGCTATATAGTGCATGCAAAAGAAACATGAAATATTTTACTCATCAATTACCTTAAATGGTTAATTGTTTAATTTAAATGCTTGGACGATGGTATGGGTAACAGCAAGACAGAGCTTTACCTAATTTTGATTACTTAAGACAGCATTAATTTAGTAATGCAATTCCTTTATTTTAACATATCGTAATGCTTATGCTAAACGCCTAAAACCCACTTCATTTCTCAATAAGGAAAAAATTAATACTATATACTTATGTTCCAATAATAACTATAATCCTTTCTTGAGCTTATGCTCTCGTCTTTCTTTACCCAAAAAAGGAAAAAGAATACATAAGAGAGGAAGATTATTTATTAATTTAAAATTATTGAGTAAAACATAATATGAATATAATGCATGTGAAGAATCCAACACAAGTGCTTGGACTGTTTCGTCGGCTACAAGTTCTGAGTAGTTACGACAAAGACTTAAGGCACATTCCTCCCAAGAGCACAAATTCTGATTTTTAAATATATTTTTAATTCGTTGAAGGCAAAATTTTACTTGCAGAAATCTTATGAATGGGTTGCCTATACGGCAAACCACTATCATTTGAAAAAATTATCACTTCGTAATATATACTTTCACTCAGTCCGATATCTTCATTTGTATCTAATAACTTTATATTGATACACAAGTGGATCCATTCACCAATATATGCGAGTTTTTTCCAGCCTGGATTATATACTATACTAATAATTATTTTTCAACGAATTTATTAAAATTTTTGTCGATCATAAAAATTTCAACTTCATACCTACCCCATATCCTAAATAAGAGCGGTCGAATCAGAGCATGCCTATTATCTGATAACAAGCACCAACAGAAGGCGTTCTATTTTATACAAATAGCAAGCACTTTACAAGCAAGCAGCAGAATGCAATCCACGTGATACTATTTACCCATCGAGCTCACCTATCCAAATACCAAATTTTATGACAGATGTGCCCTAATTTGCTCTGATGATGTGGTTGATTTTTGGGCTACAGAATTTCCCAATGGAACAGAGTACTTGCTAAAAACTCATCTTTTGTAATGATCTTTTGAATAGTGCAAAACCCAAGTTTTGTTAGTCATGGGCTGTTTCTTTCTTTTCTGTCGGTTTATTTGTTCGTACAAGCAGGTTAGGTAGGACAAACACGTCAGACTTGGCCGTTA
>NC_143160.1:195900-221129 GCF_041381405.1 Jatropha curcas | reverse complement strand
AGGCACAGATGTGAGTTTTGTTTTTCTTTTTTTTGTTTTTTTCTGGAAATGAAATAAATAAGAAACCTATTATACATAGACAGATATTGATAAAAATAGTTCTCTTTTGGATGGAGCTGAAAGTGGAGTAGAAAGTTGCAAAAAGAAAGAAAAACGAGAAAGACGACGTGAAATGAGACGACTTGGGTTGGGTGGGGAAGCAAGTCGTCAAATCCGCAATGATTTTCCCTTCCGTTTTCCACTACTCTCTCTACTCAGTCATTTCCATTTCCAATTCCAACAAACCTTGCGTTTGCGTGCTTCACGGCCTCCCTCTTTTTATTCTACTATAGACTTTTTTTTTTTATTATTTCAGAAATTTAAGCTATATATATATATATATATATATATATATATATTTATTTATTTATTTTTTATTCTATATATTATTATATATATATATATATATATATATATATATATATATATATATATATATATATATTCCTATTTTATTTAATCCACATATTTTACAAAATCCTAGACCATAATATTGGATGATATTTAAATGTAAATTTTTTAATCATCTATCTTTAAAGTGAAATTGATTTTACATATTTTCATACAAAATTATATAATTTTAAAGTTTTTGATGATTTAATTTTTAATATTCATACAAATCGCAATATATATATATATATATATATATATATATGCGCGCGCTTTTAAGATAAAAAAGAAATTATTTAAAACAAATGTAAAAGAAAGAGTAAGATAATAAAAGACTTATTTAATAGGAAATTAGCATTTATAGTAAATTGAGATAATCATGTATCACTCAAACGGAGTTTTGTATCTATATAAAATTAGTAATTCTATACTGTATTAAAAGCCAATATCTCCTATACTGTTTCTAATATGATCTGCAAATTGGGTACCAGTTTCTCAAGGAGAAGAAATTTAAGCAAACAATACCCGCAGTGAAAATAAAAGAGGGCGAACAGATCACATACGACAAGGCAACAGCAGCTTTGAGAAGGGCAGTCCAGTTCTTTTCGGCACTGCAGGCCAGTGATGGTCATTGGCCTGCTGAAAATGCTGGGCCCTTGTTCTTCCTCCCTCCACTGGTTATGTGCGTTTACATAACCGGACATTTGGACACCGTCTTCCCACCGGAGCATCGCAAGGAAATCCTTCGCTACATATACTACCACCAGAATCAAGATGGTGGGTGGGGCCTGCACATTGAAGGCCACAGCACCATGTTCTGCACTGTTCTCAGCTACATCTGTATGCGTATTCTTGGAGTTGGACCTGATGGCGGTCAGGATAATGCCTGTGCCAGAGCCAGAACCTGGATTCATGACCACGGCGGCGTCACTTACATACCCTCCTGGGGCAAGACTTGGCTCTCCGTACGTAATATATTTCTATCCATCCATCCATCCATCATTCATCATCTCTCCTACAGTATATATGTATATTTAATCACATGCTCGCGTAAATTCACAGATACTTGGTGTGTACGACTGGTCTGGAAGCAACCCAATGCCTCCAGAATTTTGGTTACTTCCTTCCTTCCTTCCAATGTATCCAGCGAAAATGTGGTGCTACTGCCGGATGGTTTACATGCCAATGTCTTATTTGTATGGGAAGAGGTTTGTTGGGCCAATTACGCCTCTCATTCTTGAATTGAGACGAGAACTCCACACTCAACCTTATCATCAAATCAATTGGAAGAAAACACGCCACCTTTGTGCCCAAGTGAGCTAATTAATTTCCTCTTTCAATTAAATAATTTAATCAATTAAACATTAGCATGAAATTGCAAATACAAAATAAACAAATAAAAAAATTGAAAATTGAAACTGCAGGAGGACCTGTACTATCCGCATCCCTTGCTGCAAGACATAATGTGGGACACTCTTTACTTGTTCACGGAGCCTCTACTGACTCGTTGGCCCTTTAGCAGCTTTATCAGAAACAAAGCACTTCAAGTCACCATGAAACATATTCACTATGAAGATGAAAACAGCCGCTACATAACCATTGGATGTGTGGAGAAGGTGCTATGCATGTTGGCTTGCTGGGTCGAAGACCCTGACGGCGATTATTTCAAGAAACACCTTGCTAGGATTCCAGATTATCTTTGGGTTGCTGAGGATGGAATGAAAATGCAGAGTTTTGGAAGCCAGCAGTGGGATACTGGATTTGCAATTCAGGCACTGATTGCTACTAATTTTACACAAGAAATTGGAGACGTGTTAAAGAGAGGCCATAACTTCATAAAGGAATCTCAAGTGAAGGAGAATCCTTCAGGCGACTTCAAGAGCATGCACAGGCATATTTCAAAGGGATCATGGACTTTCTCTGACCAAGATCACGGATGGCAAGTTTCTGATTGCACTGCCGAAGGACTTAAGTGTTGCCTTCTTTTCTCAATGATGCCGCCAGAGATTGTTGGTGACAAAATGGAGCCTCAACAGTTGTACGATGCGGTCAATATCCTTCTTTCTCTGCAGGTTCCCGTCAATCTATTCCTCTTTCTATGATATATATATATATATATATATATATATATATATATATATATGATGCATATATTTATTTTTGAACAAATTCATTAATTCATTGATGCAGAGTAAAAATGGAGGCTTAGCAGCATGGGAGCCTGCTGGGGCTCAAGAATGGTTAGAAGTGAGTGACTTTTTTTTCCTTTATTTTTATGTTTTTTAGCCTTTTAATTCAATGACCAATGGACAAAACTATATTAATCAATTCATGTAATTTTATCCTGGATGACTGCAAATTTTCAGATACTAAATCCTACAGAATTTTTCGCTGACATTGTGATTGAGCATGAATATGTGGAGTGCACTTCATCCGCAATCCACGCTTTAATTTTGTTCAAGAAATTACACCCAGGACATCGAAAGAAAGAGATTGAGAATTTCATCGTGAATGCTGTAAGATACTTGGAAAATGTACAAACCAGGGAGGGTGGATGGTATGGGAATTGGGGAGTTTGCTTCACTTATGGAACATGGTTTGCACTGGGAGGCCTTGCCGCTTCTGGCAAGACCTACAACAATTCTGCTGTTGTCCGAAAAGGCGTTGATTTTCTCCTCGGAATTCAAAAAGAAGATGGAGGCTGGGGAGAAAGCTACCTTTCATGCCCTCAGAAAGTACGATACAATTATATGATTTTAATTAATTTGGTGTCAAAAGTCAAGAAAACAAGTGGCTAAACGTAAGTTGCTGTGCAGAAATATGTAGCTCTGGAAGGAAAGCGATCAAATTTGGTACATACAGCTTGGGCAATGATGGGTCTAATCAGCGCAGGACAGGTGAGTGGTCTGAAATGACTATATATGTATTACAGCCTGGTTTTATTGTATGTCTTGTAATTGTGATGGATATAATCATTATTGAAGCAGATGGATAGAGACCCTACACCTCTTCACCGAGCTGCAACGCTGATAATTAATTCCCAATTGGAAGATGGAGATTTTCCTCAACAGGTATATATCTATAGGGAAGATCACTTTAAACAGTTATGTTTATTTGATTTCTATTTATGTTGTGTGATTTCTATTTCCTCAACAGGAAATCACAGGGGTGTTCATGAAGAACTGCATGTTACACTATGCAGCATACAGGAACATCTATCCATTATGGGCTCTGGCAGAATACAGAAACCGAGTTCCATTGCCTTCAACACCCATCTAATTAGAATTAATTCCTTCACTCTCACATCATGTGATACTATGTACTGAAAGTTTCTGTATTTCCAGAAATATATATATACACACACTAATTAATCCTGCTATTAAATGAAAAACTAAGTAATGTGAAAGGTTAAAAAATTTTGATTGGACTCTACTAGAAATATGATGATGGTAGGATGACTCCATGTCCCCATTAAATCAGAGTTCAAAAGGTTGAGGAAGTCACTTTCCTTCAGCTGCATCGAAATGTATATACATCGCACGTAGAAGAAAATAAATGAATTTAAAAGAAAAAAAATAATATTCAATTAGTTTGAAATTAAAAATTTCAGTCTTGGACAAAAATTGATATTGACATGCAGCTGCAAATAGATTTAGAAAGAAAGAAAGAAACTGACTTTATTTTTATTTTCTTTTTTCTGTCGTCGATCGAACCATGAAGAATTTTACATTATGCCAATTTTTGTACCCAAATAACAAATAAAATATTCTTAGTAACTACATATATATATTTTCTTTTATTACGTGTTAAAGAGGAAAATGGTAAATTGATATATACAGATATCTACCAACTAATATATGGACGGACCCCTAGTTAGACAATAATTACAATGAGTTGAAATCCAACCAATTCATTAGAAGAAAGTCTTTTACTTGCTATTCTTAATAGTAAAAATAAAAGTGAACAGTAGGTCTTCTTTGGCTATAAAAAGGAGGGTGAGCTTGTTGATCTTGGCGGTACAGAGCTCTCTCCTCTTCTACTACTTCTTTCTTGAAAACCATTTTACGCATATATGTTGTTCATAGCTTGCTTCTGTGAAGGAAGTGCCAGAGCGAAGAGATTGAGTTGATCACTGTTCGAAAGGCTTAATTTCTCATAATATTGATTGTTATATAGGAAGAACCATCTGCTAGAAACAGGTACGTTGAAGATAATATAATATGAGTACAGTGTTCCTGCACAATTCATATAATTAATTAATAAGAATCACAGATTGTATTTGAGAAAGAAAGAAAAAAAGAAAGATAGAGAAGAATGTGGAGGCTAAAGATAGCAGAAGGTGGCAACGAGCCATACTTATACAGCACCAACAACTACGTAGGAAGGCAAATATGGGAGTTCGATCCTGATGCAGGGACTCCTGAGGAGCGTGCTGCGGTGGAACAAGTTCGCCAAAATTTCTACAACAACCGGCATCAGGTCAAGCCCAGCAGTGACCTTCTCTGGCGTATGCAGGTGGTTTTTTTTTTTTTTTAACATACATATAACATATGCATGTAATGTTTGCTTGTTCTTGTTTGGAGAAGAGAATTGGCTTATTTAAACCCGGTCTAACGACGAGTAGATCCACAAATTTAGTCCAATATTGATAACATCATTGTTCTGTGTTGGTGATGAGAATTTGAGCCCTGAGTAAATTAATTAAAGTATTAGTAAATTATTTAATAAATTTATTTTTAACACAAAATGGTCTAATTTATTTTAATTGATTATTTTCGTTATTACATGTCGTTTACTTAATTTATATTTATTGCCCACACTTCAACGGTTGATTTTAAAAAAGCTCTTTCCATAGAATCAAATATTATCACTTTTCTTTTTTTTATTTTTTTATATAAGCTACGAGTACCCCGACTAATTATTAGGAATTTACTAAATCTGATTAAGGATTTAGTAAATATCATCAATTTTCGGCGCCTATTCTTAGGCGTTAAAATTACATAAGTAGCCTTTTAATTACATAAATGTCCAATATTGGTTTTTTTTTTTTGGAAATGAAATAAATAAGAAATCTATTATACGATTTTCTAATTTCAGTTCTTATTTTGTCGTTACGCTCTGGCGATAAACATAGACAGAAATTAACTTGTGTGCTTCATGGGTCCACTCGTTTTTTATTCTACTACAGAAAATTTTTTTTTTTTATTTCAGAAATTTTTTTTATCTTCCGGTAAAATTATAGTTGAGAAATGAGATTTTTTTATCCATATATAAATGTTTATTCACCATTAGATTAACATAATTAAATATAAACAGTAGATTTAAAAAATGAAAATGACCTTTTAACTTTAAAACATGTTGAATTCAGTTTTTTAGAAATAAAAATTAACTTACATTTATTTATTATTATTATTATTTTTGAATTCAAAAAGAGATTTACTCTATCAATTATTTTTAATAAAATAAGAAGAATAAAATTATAAAAATAAATTAAAAGTTTCAATACCCATATCCAATTTTTTTTAACATGTATTAGAATCAAATTATTTAAATATTAATTTTTTACATCTAATAAAATTTCATTTAAACATTTTAAAAAGTAAAAACAATTCAAAATTTAAGTTCAAAATTTAAGATCTTAATTCATACTTTAAAATAAATTTATTAAAATTAAACAATAATTAATTTTGCTTTCTTTTATTTTTTATAATGCCAAATTTACTTCGGATTTATAAAAGTTGCATAATTCTAAAATTTAAATTAACTTTTATTTATATATATATATATATGTATTTTTCTATTTTATTTAATCTACATATTTTACAAAGTCCTAAACCATAATATTCTATGATATTTAAATCTAATTTTTTTAATTATCTATCATTAAAGTGAAATTGATTTTACATATTTTCATTAGAGATTATATAATTCTAAGGTTTTTGATGATTTAATTCTTAATATTCATACAAACGGCAATATATATATATATATATATATTTGAATGAACAATAAATAAATTTAAACTTATATGTGTGCTTTTAAGATAAAAAAGAAATTATTTAAAAAAATGTAAAAGAAAAAGTAAGATAATAAAAGATTTATTTAATAGGTAATTAGTATTATAATAAATTGAGATAATCACATATCACTCAAATAGAGTTCTATTTCAATACAAAATTAGTAATTCTATACTGTATCAAAAGCCAATATCTCCGATACTGTTTCTAATATGATCTGCAAATTGGGTACCAGTTTCTCAAGGAGAAGAACTTTAAGCAAACAATACCCGCAGTGAAAATAGAAGAGGGCGAACAGATCACATACGACAAGGCAACAGCAGCTTTGAGAAGGGCAGTCCAGTTCTTTTCGGCACTGCAGGCCAGTGATGGTCATTGGCCTGCTGAAAATGCTGGGCCCTTGTTTTACCTCCCTCCACTGGTTATATGTGCATTTACATAACGGGACATTTGGACACCGTCTTCCCATCGGAGCATCGCAAGGAAATCCTTCGCTACATATACTACCATTAGAATCAAGATGGTGGGTGGGGCCTCCACATTGAAGGCCACAGCACCATGTTCTGCACTGTTCTCAGCTATATCTGTATGCGTATTCTTGGAGTTGGACCTGATGGCGGTCAGGATAATGCCTGTGCCAGAGCCAGAACCTGGATTCATGACCACGGCGGCGTCACTTACATACCCTCCTGGGGCAAGACTTGGCTCTCGGTACGTAATATATTTCTATCCATCCATCCATCATTCATCATCTCTTCTACGGTATATATGTATATATAATCACATGCTTGCTTTAATTCACAGATACTTGGTGTGTACGACTGGCCTGGATGCAGCCCAATGCCTCCAGAATTTTGGTTACTTCCTTCATTCCTTCCAATGTCTTCAGCGAAAATGTGGTGCTACTGCCGGATGGTTTACATGCCAATGTCTTATTTGTATGGGAAGAGGTTTGTTGGGCCAATTACGCCTCTCATTCTTGAATTGAGACGAGAACTCCACACTCAACCTTATCATCAAATCAATTGGAAGAAAACACGCCACCTTTGTGCCCAAGTGAGTTGATTAATTTCCTCTTTCAATTAAATCATTTAATCAATTAAACATTAGCATGAAATTGCAAATACAAAATAAATAAATAAATTGAAAATTGAAACTGCAGGAGGACCTGTACTATCCCCATCCTTTGCTGCAAGACATAATGTGGGACACTCTTTACTTGTTCACGGAGCCTCTACTGACTCGTTGGCCCTTTAGCAGCTTTATCAGAAACAAAGCTCTTCAAGTCACCATGAAACATATTCACTATGAAGATGAAAACAGCCGCTACATAACCATTGGATGTGTGGAGAAGGTGCTATGCATGTTGGCTTGCTGGGTCGAAGACCCTGGCGGCCATTATTTCAAGAAACACCTTGCTAGGATTCCAGATTATCTTTCGGTTGCTGAGGATGGAATGAAAATGCAGGGTTTTGGAAGCCAGCAGTGGGATACTTGATTTGGAATTCAGGCACTGATTGCTACTAATTTCACACAAGAAATTGGAGACGTGTTAAAGAGAGGCCATAACTTCATAAAGGAATCTCAAGTGAAGGAGAATCCTTCAGGCGACTTCAAGAGCATGCACAGGCATATTTCAAAGGGATCATGGACTTTCTCTGACCAAGATCAAGAATGGCAAGTTTCTGACTGCACTGCCGAAGGACTTAAGTGTTGCCTTCTTTTCTCAATGATGCCGCCAGAGATTGTTGGTGACAAAATGGAGCCTCAACAGTTGTACGATGCTGTCAATATCCTTCTTTCTCTGCAGGTTCCCGTCAATCTCTTCCTCTTTCTATGATATATATATATATATATATATATATATATATATGATGTATATATTTATTTTTGAACAAATTCATTAATTCATTGATGCAGAGTAAAAATGGAGGCTTAGCAGCATGGGAGCCTGCTGGGGCTCAAGAATGGTTAGAAGTGAGTGACTTTTTTTTCCTTTTTTTTTAATGTTTTTTAGCGTTTTAATTCAATGACCAATGGGCGCAACTATATTAATCAATTCATGTAATTTTGTCCTGGATGACTGCAAATTTTCAGATATTAAATCCTACAGAATTTTTCGCTGACATTGTGATTGAGCATGAATATGTGGCGTGCACTTCATCCGCAATCCACGCCGAGGAGAAAGCTACCTTTCATGCCCTCAGAAAGTACGATACAATTATATGATTTTAATTAATTTGGTGTCAAAAGTCAAGAAAACAAGTGGCTAAACGTAAGTTGCTGTGCAGAAATATGTAGCTCTGGAAGGAAAGCGATCAAATTTGGTACATACAACTTGGGCAATGATGGGTCTGATGGGACTGCGCGAATCACCCAACCCCGAATTAGTATGATATTGTCCGTTTTGAGCAAGCCTTCATGGTTTTATTTTTGGGCACCTTCCAAAAGGTTTTATACTAATAAGTTGGGTTTGAACCATTATATTTTGGTTTCACTTTTCACATTTTTCCGATGCGGGACTTGAGAGGATATCCCAACAGGGTCTAATCAGCGCAGGACAGGTGAGTGGTCTGAAATGACTATATATGTATTACAGCCTGGTTTTATTGTATGTCGTGTAATTGTGATGGATATAATCATTATTGAAGCAGATGGATAGAGACCCTACACCTCTTCACCGAGCTGCAACGCTGATAATTAATTCCCAATTGGAAGATGGAGATTTTCCTCAACAGGTATATATCTATAGGGAAGATCACTTTAAACAGTTATGTTTATTTGATTTCTATTTATGTTGTGTGATTTCTATTTCCTCAACAGGAAATCACAGGGGTGTTCATGAAGAACTGCATGTTACACTATGCAGCATACAGGAACATCTATCCATTATGGGCTCTGGCAGAATACAGAAACCGAGTTCCATTGCCTTCAACACCCATCTAATTAGAATTAATTCCTTCACTCTCACATCATGTGATACTATGTACTGAAAGTTTCTGTATTTCCAGAAATATATATATACACACACTAATTAATCCTGCTATTAAATGAAAAACTAAGTAATGTGAAAGGTTAAAAAATTTTGATTGGACTCTACTAGAAATATGATGATGGTAGGATGACTCCATGTCCCCATTAAATCAGAGTTCAAAAGGTTGAGGAAGTCACTTTCCTTCAGCTGCATCGAAATGTATATACATCGCACGTAGAAGAAAATAAATGAATTTAAAAGAAAAAAAATAATATTCAATTAGTTTGAAATTAAAAATTTCAGTCTTGGACAAAAATTGATATTGACATGCAGCTGCAAATAGATTTAGAAAGAAAGAAAGAAACTGACTTTATTTTTATTTTCTTTTTTCTGTCGTCGATCGAACCATGAAGAATTTTACATTATGCCAATTTTTGTACCCAAATAACAAATAAAATATTCTTAGTAACTACATATATATATTTTCTTTTATTACGTGTTAAAGAGGAAAATGGTAAATTGATATATACAGATATCTACCAACTAATATATGGACGGACCCCTAGTTAGACAATAATTACAATGAGTTGAAATCCAATCAATTGATTAGAAGAAAGTATTTTACTTGCTATTGTTAATAGTAAAAATAAAAGTGAACAATAGGTCTTCTTTGGCCATAAAAAGGAGGGTGAGCTTGTTGATCTTGTCGGTACAGAGCTCTCTACTCTTCTATTACTTTCTTGAAAACCATTTTACCTATATATGTTGTTCATAGGTTGCTTCTGTGAAGGAAGTACCAGAGCGAAGAGATTGATTTGATCACTGTTCGAAAGGCTTAATTTCTCATAATATTGATTGTTATATAGGAAGAACCATCTGCTAGAAACAGGTACGTTGAAGATAATATAATATGAGTACAGTGTTCCTGCACAATTCATATAATTAATTAATAAGAATCACAGATTGTATTTGAGAAAGAAAGATAGAGAAGAATGTGGAGGCTAAAGATAGCAGAAGGTGGCAACGAGCCATACTTATACAGCACTAACAACTACGTAGGAAGGCAAATATGGGAGTTCGATCCTGATGCAGGGACTCCTGAGGAGCGTGCTGCGGTGGAACAAGTTCGTCAAAATTTCTACAACAACCGGCATCAGGTCAAGCCCAGCAGTGACCTTCTCTGGCGTATGCAGGTGGGTTTTTTTTCTTTTACTTGTTTATTTTTTTAACATACAGATAACATATGCATGTAATGTTTGCTTGTTCTTGTTTGGAGAAGAGAATTGGCTTATTTAAACCCGGTCTATCCATGAGTAGATGCACAAATTTAGTCCAATATTGACAACATCATTATTCCATATTGGTGTTGAGAATTTAGGACCTACCATCAAATTAATTAAAGTATTAGTAATTTATTTAATAAACTTATTTTTAACACAAAATAGTCTAATTTATTTTGATTGATTACCTTTTTAATTATATGTCGTTTATTTAATTTATATTTATTGAAACGCGTCATCAGTTATTTTAAAGAAGCTCTCTCCATAGAATCAAATATCACTGCTTTTCTTTTTTTTATATATATATATATGAGTTACGGGTACCCCCGACCTATTATGAGGAATTGACTAAATCAGGATAAGGATTTAGTAAATATCATCAATTTTCGGCGGCTATTTCTAGGCGGTAAAATTACAGAAGTAGCCTTTTAATTACATAAATGTCCAATATTGAGTTTTTTTTTTTCTTTGAAATGAAAATAGTTCTTATTTTGTCGGCTATTTCTTAGTTTGTCGTTACGCTCTGGCGATAAACATAGACAGAAATTGATAAAAATAGTTCTCTTTGGGATGGAGTTGAAATTTGAGTAGAAAGTTACAAAAAGAAAGAAAAACGAAAAAGATTTGGTTTGGGTTCGTTAGGTGGAGAAGCAAGTCGAATCCGCATTCCCTTCCGTTTTCCACTGCTCTCTCTGCTCCGTCATTTCCAACAAACTTGCGCGCTTCATGGGCCCACTCGTTTTTTTATTCTACTACAGAATTTTTTTTTTTTATTTCAGAAATTTAAGCTAATATCTTCTGGTAAAATTATAGTTGAGAATTGAGATTTTTTGTATCCACATATAAATGTTTAAATCTAATTTTTTTAATCATTTGTCTTTAAAGTGAAATTGATTTTACATATTTTCATTAGAGATTGTATAATTCTAAGGTTTTTGACTATTTAATTCTTAATATTCATACAAATAGCAATATATATATATTTGAATAAACAATAAATAAATTTAAACTTATATGTGTGCTTTTAAGATAAAAAAGAAATTATTTAAAAAAAATGTAAAAGAAAGAGTAAGATAATAAAAAATCTATTTAATAGATAATTAATATTATAATAAATTGAGATAATCACATATCACTCAAATAGAGTTCTGTTTCAATACAAAATTAGTAATTCTAAACTGTACTAAAAGCCAATATCTCCGATACTGTTTCTAATATGATCTGCAAATTGGGTCCAGTTTCTCAAGGAGAAGAACTTTAAGCAAACGATACCCGCAGTGAAAATAGAAGAGGGCGAACAGATCACATACGACAAGGCAACAGCAGCTTTGAGAAGGGCAGTCCAGTTCTTTTCGGCACTGCAGGCCAGTGATGGTCATTGGCCTGCTGAAAATGCTGGGCCCTTGTTCTTCCTCCCTCCACTGGTTATGTGCGTTTACATAACGGGACATTTGGACACCGTCTTCCCACCGGAGCATCGCAAGGAAATCCTTCGCTACATATACTACCATCAGAATCAAGATGGTGGGTGGGGCCTGCACATTGAAGGCCACAGCACCATGTTCTGCACTGTTCTCAGCTACATCTGTATGCGTATTCTTGGAGTTGGACCTGATGGCGGTCAGGATAATGCCTGTGCCAGAGCCAGAACCTGGATTCATGACCACGGCGGCGTCACTTACATACCCTCCTGGGGCAAGACTTGGCTCTCGGTACGTAATATATTTCTATCCATCCATCCATCATTCATCATCTCTTCTACAGTATATATGTATATATAATCACATGCTTGCTTTAATTCACAGATACTTGGTGTGTACGACTGGTCTGGAAGCAACCCAATGCCTCCAGAATTTTGGCTACTTCCTTCATTCCTTCCAATTTGTCCAGCGAAAATGTGGTGCTACTGCCGGATGGTTTACATGCCAATGTCTTATTTGTATGGGAAGAGGTTTGTTGGGCCAATTACGCCTCTCATTCTTGAATTGAGACGAGAACTCCACACTCAACCTTATCATCAAATCAATTGGAAGAAAACACGCCACCTTTGTGCCCAAGTGAGCTAATTAATTTCCTCTTTCAATTAAATCATTTAATCAATTAAACATTAGCATGAAATTGCAAATACAAAATAAATAAATAAATTGAAAATTGAAACTACAGGAGGACCTGTACTATCCGCATCCTTTGCTGCAAGACATAATGTGGGACACTCTTTACTTGTTCACGGAGCCTCTTCTGACTCGTTGGCCCTTTAGCAGCTTTATCAGAAACAAAGCTCTTCAAGTCACCATGAAACATATTCACTATGAAGATGAAAACAGCCGCTACATAACCATTGGATGTGTGGAGAAGGTGCTATGCATGTTGGCTTGCTGGGTCGAAGACCCTGACGGCGATTATTTCAAGAAACACCTTGCTAGGATTCCAGATTATCTTTGGGTTGCTGAGGATGGAATGAAAATGCAGAGTTTTGGAAGCCAGCAGTGGGATACTGGATTTGCAATTCAGGCACTGATTGCTACTAATTTTACACAAGAAATTGGAGACGTGTTAAAGAGAGGCCATAAATTCATAAAGGAATCTCAAGTGAAGGCCAATCCTTCAGGCGACTTCAAGAGCATGCACAGGCATATTTCAAAGGGATCATGGACTTTCTCTGACCAAGATCACGGATGGCAAGTTTCTGATTGCACTGCCGAAGGACTTAAGTGTTGCCTTCTTTTCTCAATGATGCCACCAGAGACTGTTGGTGACAAAGTAGAGTCTCGACAGTTGTACGATGCTGTCAATATAGTTCTTTCTCTGCAGGTTCCCGTCAATCTATTCCTCTTTCTATGATATATATATATATATATATATATATATATATATATATATGATGCATATATTTATTTTTGAGCAAATTCATTAATTCATTGATGCAGAGTAAAAATGGAGGCTTAGCTGCATGGGAGCCTGCTGGGGCTCAAGAATGGTTAGAAGTGAGTGACTTTTTATTCCTTTCTTTTTATTTTTTTAGCGTTTTAATTCAATGAGCAATTTTGTCCTGGATGACTGCAAATTTTCAGATACTAAATCCTACAGAATTTTTCGCTGACATTGTGATTGAGCATGAATATGTGGAGTGCACTTCAACCGCAATCCACGCTTTAATTTTTTTCAAGAAATTACACCCAGGACATCGAAAGAAAGAGATTGAGAATTTCATCGTGAATGCTGTAAGATACTTGGAAAATGTACAAACCAGGGAGGGTGGATGGTATGGGAAATGGGGAGTTTGCTTCACTTATGGAACATGGTTTGCACTGGGAGGCCTTGCCGCTTCTGGCAAGACCTACAACAATTCTGCTGTTGTCCGAAAAGGTGTTGATTTTCTCCTCAGAATTCAAAAAGAAGACGGAGGCTGGGGAGAAAGCTACCTTTCATGCCCTACAATCATATGATTTTAATTAATTTGGTTTCAAAAGTCAAGACAAACAAGTGGCTAAAAGTAAGTTGCTGTGCAGAAATATGTAGCTCTAGAAGGAAAGCGATCAAATTTGGTACATACAGCTTGGGCAATGATGGGTCTAATCAGCGCAGGACAGGTGAGTGGTCTGAAATGACTATATATGTACATTACAGCCTTGTTTATTGTATGTCGTGTAATTGTGATGGATATAATCATTAATGAAGCAGATGGATAGAGACCCTACACCTCTTCACCGAGCTGCAACGCTGATAATTAATTCCCAATTGGAAGATGGAGATTTTCCTCAACAGGTATATATCTATAGGGAGGATCACTTTAAACAGTTATGTTTATTTGATTTCTATGTATGTTGTGATTTCTATTTCCTCAACATGAAATGACAGGGGTGTTCTTGAAGAACTGCATGTTACACTATGCAGCATACAGGAACATCTATCCATTGTGGGCTCTGGCAGAATACAGAAACCGAATTCCATTGCCTTCAACACCCATCTAATTAGAATCAATTCCTTCACTCTCACATCATGTGATACTATGTATTGTGTACTGAAAATTTCTGTATTTCCAGAAATATATATATATGCACACACTAATTAATCCTGCTATTAAATGAAACACTAAGTAATGTGAAAGATTAAAATATTTTGATTGGACTCTACTAGAAATATGATGATGGTAGCATGATTCCATGTCCCCATTAAATCAGAGTCCAGAAGGTTGATAGGAAGTCACTTTCCTTCACCTGCATCGAAATATGTATACATCGCTCTTTATGAGGACTGCATGGTAAGTCAAATAAATAAAAATCATACGTAGAAGAAAGTAAATGAATTTTAAAAAAAAATAATATTCAATTAGTTTTAAATTAAAAATTTCAGTCTTGGCCAAAAATTGATATTGACATGCAGCTGCAAATAGATTTAGAAAGAAAGAAAGAAATTGACTGCAAATAGATTTAGATCGAACCATGAAGAATTTTACATTATGCCAATTTTTGTACCCAAATAACAAATAAAATATTCTTAGTAACTACATATACATAATTTTCTTAATCAAATTTTCTTTTATTACGTGTTAAAGAGGAAAATGGTATATTGATATATACAGATATCTACCAACTAATATATGGACGGACCCCTAGTTAGACAATAATTACGATGAGTTGAAATCCAACAAATTCATTAGAAGAAAGTCTTTTACTTGCTATTCTTAATAGTAAAAAAAAAAGTGAACAACAGGTCTTCTTTGGCTATAAAAAGGAGGGTGAGCTTGTTGATCTTGGCGGTGCAGAGCTCTCTCCTCTTCTACTACTTCTTTCTTGAAAACCATTTTACGTATATATGTTGTTCATAGCTTGCTTCTGTGAAGGAAGTACCAGAGCGAAGAGATTGATTTGATCACTGTTCGAAAGGCTTAATTTCTCATAATATTGATTGTTATATAGGAAGAACCATCTGCTAGAAACAGGTACCTTGAAGATAATATAATATGAGTACAGTGTTCCTGCACAATTCATATAATTAATTAATAAGAATCGTACGTTGTATTTGAGAAAGAAAGAAAAAAAGAAAGATAGAGAAGAATGTGGAGGCTAAAGATAGCAGAAGGTGGCAACGAGCCATACTTATACAGCACTAACAACTACGTAGGAAGGCAAATATGGGAGTTCGATCCTGATGCAGGGACTCCTGAGGAGCGTGCTGCGGTGGAACAAGTTCGTCAAAATTTCTACAACAACCGGCATCAGGTCAAGCCCAGCAGTGACCTTCTCTGGCGTATGCAGGTGGGTTTTTTTTCTTTTACTTGTTTTTTCTTTTAACATACATATAACATATGCATGTAATATTTGCTTGTTCTTGTTTGGAGAAGAGAATTGACTTATTTAAATCCGGTCTATGGACGAGTAGATCCACAAATTTAGTCCAATATTGACAACATTATTGTTCTATGTTGGTGTTGAGAATTTGGACCCTATAAACAAATTAATTAAAGTATTAATAATTTATTTAATAAATTTATTTTTAACACAAAATGGTCTAATTTATTTTGATTGATTACTCTTTTCATTATATGTCGTTTACTTAATTTATATTTATTAGATTATAAGATTGCCCACACTGCAACAGTTGATTTTAAAAAAGCTCTTTCCATGGAATCAAATGTTATCACTATTTTTTTTTTTTGTTATTAGGAATTGACTAAATCAGATTAAGGATTTAGTAAATATCATCAATTTTCGGCGGCTATTTTTAGGCGTTAAAATTATATAAGTAGCCCTTTAATTACATAAATGTCCAATATTGAGTTTCGTGATTGTAAGGCACAGATATGAGTTTTTTTTTTTTTTTTTTTTTTTTTTGGAAATGAAATAAATAAGAAATCTATTATACGACTTTCTAATTTCAGTTCTTATTTTGTCGCTGCGCTCTGGCGATAAACATAGACAGAAATTGATAAAAATAGTTCTCTTTAGGGTGGAGTTGAAATTTGAGTAGAAAGTTACAAAAAGAAAGAAAAACGAAAAAGACTTGGTTTGGGCACGTTAGGTGGAGAAGCAAGTCGGATCATAGATTTAAATTTTACATTCCCTTCCGTTTTCCACTGCTCTCTCTACTCACTCATTGCCAACAAACTTGCGTGCTTCATGGGCCCACTCTTTTTATTCTACTACAGAAATTTTTTTTTTTTTTTCAAAAATTTAAGCTAATATCCTCCGCTAAAATTATAGTAGAGAATTGAGATTTTTTATATTCATACACAAGTGTTTATTCACCGTTAAAAGGACCTTTTAACTTTAAAGCATGTTGAATTCATTTTTGAGAAATAAAAATTAACTTACATTTATTCATTATTATTATTTTTCAATTCAAAAAAAAAAATTTACTCTATCAATTATTAAAAAAATAAGAAGAATAAAATTATAAAAATAAATTAAAAGTTTCAATACCCATATCCAATTTTTTTACCATGTATTAGAATTAAATTATTTAAATATTAATTTTTTACATCTAATAAAATTCCATTTAAACCTTTTAAATAGTAAAAACAATTCAAAGTTTAAGATCATAATTCATACTTTAAAATAAATTTATTAAAATTTAACAATAACTAATTTTTGCTTTCTTCTGTTTTTTATAAAGCCAAATTTACATTGGATTTATAAAAAGTTGTATAATTCTAAAATTTCAATTAACTTTTAAATATACTTTTAAATATATATATATATATATATATATATATATATATATATATATATATATATATATATATTCTATTTTATTTAATCTACATATTTTACAAAGTACTAAACCATAATATTCTATGATATTTAATTTAAATCCAATTTTTTTAATCACCTATCTTCATAGTGAAATTGATTTTACATATTTTCATGAGAGATTATATAATTCTAAAGTTTTTGACGATTTAATTTTTAATATTCATACAAATCGCAATATATATATATATATATATATATATATATATTTGAATGAACAATAAATCTAAACTTATACGTGTGCTTTTAAAGATAAAAAGAAATTATTTAAAAAAAATATAACAGAAAGAGTAAGATAATAAAAGACCTATTTAATAGGTAATTAGCATTATAGTAAATTGAGATAATCAAGTATCACTCAAACGGAGTTCTGTATCAATACAAAATTAGTAATTCTATACTGTATTAAAAGCCAATATCTCCTATACTGTTTCTAATATGATCTGCAAATTGGGTACCAGTTTCTCAAGGAGAAGAACTTTAAGCAAACAATACCCGCAGTGAAAATAGAAGAGGGCGAACAGATCACATACGACAAGGCAACAGCAGCTTTGAGAAGGGCAGTCCAGTTCTTTTCGGCACTGCAGGCCAGTGATGGTCATTGGCCTGCTGAAAATGCTGGGCCCTTGTTCTTCCTCCCTCCACTGGTTATGTGCGTTTACATAACGGGACATTTGGACACCGTCTTCCCACCGGAGCATCGCAAGGAAATCCTTCGCTACATATACTACCATCAGAATCAAGATGGTGGGTGGGGCCTGCACATTGAAGGCCACAGCACCATGTTCTGCACTGTTCTCAGTTACATCTGTATGCGTATTCTTGGAGTTGGACCTGATGGCGGTCAGGATAATGCCTGTGCCAGAGCCAGAACCTGGATTCATGACCACGGCGGCGTCACTTACATACCCTCCTGGGGCAAGACTTGGCTCTCCGTACGTAATATATTTCTATCCATCCATCCATCACTCATCATCTCTTCTACAGTATATATGTATATTTAATCACATGCTTGCGTTAATTCACAGATATTTGGTGTGTACGACTGGTCTGGATGCAACCCAATGCCTCCAGAATTTTGGTTACTTCCTTCATTCCTTCCAATGTATCCAGCGAAAATGTGGTGCTACTGCCGGATGGTTTACATGCCAATGTCTTATTTGTATGGGAAGAGGTTTGTTGGGCCAATTACGCCTCTCATTCTTGAATTGAGACGAGAACTCCACACTCAACCTTATCATCAAATCAATTGGAAGAAAACACGCCACCTTTGTGCCCAAGTGAGCTAATTAATTTCCTCTTTCAATTAAATCATTTAATCAATTAAACATTAGCATGAAATTGCAAATACAAAATAAATAAATAAATTGAAAATTGAAACTGCAGGAGGACCTGTACTATCCGCATCCCTTGCTGCAAGACATAATGTGGGACACTCTTTACTTGTTCACGGAGCCTCTTCTGACTCGTTGGCCCTTTAGCAGCTTTATCAGAAACAAAGCTCTTCAAGTCACCATGAAACATATTCACTATGAAGATGAAAACAGCCGCTACATAACCATTGGATGTGTGGAGAAGGTGCTATGCATGTTGGCTTGCTGGGTCGAAGACCCTGACGGCGATTATTTCAAGAAACACCTTGCTAGGATTCCAGATTATCTTTGGGTTGCTGAGGATGGAATGAAAATGCAGAGTTTTGGAAGCCAGCAGTGGGATACTGGATTTGCAATTCAGGCACTGATTGCTACTAATTTTACACAAGAAATTGGAGACGTGTTAAAGAGAGGCCATAACTTCATAAAGGAATCTCAAGTGAAGGCGAACCCTTCAGGCGACTTCAAGAGCATGCACAGGCATATTTCAAAGGGATCATGGACTTTCTCTGACCAAGATCACGGATGGCAAGTTTCTGACTGCACTGCCGAAGGACTTAAGTGTTGCCTTCTTTTCTCAATGATGCCGCCAGAGATTGTTGGTGACAAAATGGAGCCTCAACAGTTGTACGACGCTGTCAATATCCTTCTTTCTCTGCAGGTTCCCGTCAATCTATTCCTATTTCTATGATATATATATATATATATATATATAATGCATATATTTATTGTTGAACAAATTCATTAATTCATTGATGCAGAGTAAAAATGGAGGCTTAGCAGCATGGGAGCCTGCTGAGGCTCAAGAATGGTTAGAAGTGAGTGACTTTTTTTTTCCTTTCTTTTTATGTTTTTTAGCGTTTTAATTCAATGACCAATGGACAAAACTATATTAATCAATTCATGTAATTTTGTCCTGGATGACTGCAACTTTTCAGATACTAAATCCTACAGAATTTTTCGCTGACATTGTGATTGAGCATGAATATGTGGAGTGCACTTCATCCGCAATCCATGCTTTAATTTTGTTCAAGAAATTACACCCAGGACATCGAAAGAAAGAGATTGAGAATTTCATCGTGAATGCTGTAAGATACTTGGAAAATGTACAAACCAGGGAGGGTGGATGGTATGGGAATTGGGGAGTTTGCTTCACTTATGGAACGTGGTTTGCACTGGGAGGCCTTGCCGCTTCTGGCAAGACCTACAACAATTCTGCTGTTGTCCGAAAAGGTGTTGATTTTCTCCTCGGAATTCAAAAAGAAGACGGAGGCTGGGGAGAAAGCTACCTTTCATGCCCTCAGAACGTACGATAAAATTATATGATTTGAATTAATTTGGTGTCAAAAGTCAAGAAGACAAGTGGCTAAAAGTAAGTTGCTGTGCAGAAATATGTAGCTCTAGAAGGAAAGCGATCAAATTTGGTACATACAGCTTGGGCAATGATGGGTCTAATCAGCGCAGGACAGGTGAGTGGTCTGAAATGACTATATATGTACATTAAAGCCTTGTTTTATTGTATGTCGTGTAATTGTGATGGATATAATCATTAATGACGCAGATGGATAGAGACCCTACACCTCTTCACCGAGCTGCAACGCTGATAATTAATTCCCAATTGGAAGATGGAGATTTTCCTCAACAGGTATATATCTACAGGGAAGATCACTTTAAACAGTTATGTCTATTTGATTTCTATTTATGTTGTGTGATTTCTATTTCCTCAACAGGAAATCACAGGGGTGTTCATGAAGAACTGCATGTTACACTATGCAGCATACAGGAACATCTATCCATTATGGGCTCTGGCAGAATACAGAAACCGAGTTCCGTTGCCTTCAACACCCATCTAATTAGAATTAATTCCTTCACTCTCACATCATGTGATACTATGTAATGTGTACTGAAAAGTTTTTCGAACACAACATTTTATGTTCTGTAATGCAAGTAGATTTGCCTATTAATTTCTGTATTTCCAGATATATATATATATATACACACTCTAATTAATCCTGCTATTAAATGAAAAACTAAGTAATAGTATTACATTAAATGTGAAAGAGTTAAAAAATTTTGATTGGGCTCTACTAGAAATATCATGATGGTAGGATGATTCCATGTCCCCATTAAATCAGAGTCCAGAAGGTTGATAGGAAGTCACTTTCCTTCAGCTGCATCGAAATATATATACATCGCTCTTTATGAGGACTGCATGGTCAGTCAAATAAATATAAATCGTACGTAGAAGAAAATAAATGAATTTAAAAGAAAAAAAATAATATTCAATTAGTTTGAAATTAAAAATTTCAGTCTTGGCCAAAAATTGATATTGACATGCAGCTGCAAATAGATTTAGAAAGAAAGAAAGAAATTGACTTCATTTTTATTTTCTTTTTTCTGTCGTCGATCCAACCATGAAGAATTTTACATTATGCCAATTTTTGTACCCAAATAACAAATAAAATATTCTTAGTAACTACATATACATAATTTTCTTAATCAAATTTTCTTTTATTACGTGTTAAAGAGGAAAATGGTATATTGATATATACAGATATCTACCAACTAATATATGGACGGACCCCTAGTTAGGCAATAATTACGATGAGTTGAAATCCAACAAATTCATTAGAAGAAAGTCTTTTACTTGCTATTCTTAATAGTAAAAATAAAAGTGAACAACAGGTCTTCTTTGGCTATAAAAAGGAGGGTGAGCTTGTTGATCTTGGCGGTGCAGAGCTCTCTCCTCTTCTACTACTTCTTTCTTGAAAACCATTTTACGTATATATGTTGTTCATAGCTTGCTTCTGTGAAGAAAGTACCAGAGCTAAGAGATTGATTTGATCACTGTTCGAAAGGCTTAATTTCTCATAATATTGATTGTTATATAGGAAGAACCATCTGCTAGAAACAGGTACCTTGAAGATAATATAATATGAGTACAGTGTTCCTGCACAATTCATATAATTAATTAATAAGAATCGTACGTTGTATTTGAGAAAGAAAGAAAAAAAGAAAGATAGAGAAGAATGTGGAAGCTAAAGATAGCAGAAGGTGGCAACGAGCCATACTTATACAGCACTAACAACTACGTAGGAAGGCAAATATGGGAGTTCGATCCTGATGCAGGGACTCCTGAGGAGCGTGCTGCGGTGGAACAAGTTCGTCCAAATTTCTACAACAACCGGCATCAGGTCAAGCCCAGCAGTGACCTTCTCTGGCGTATGCAGGTGGGTTTTTTTTCTTTTACTTGTTTGTTTTTTTTTTTTTTTTTTTTTTTTAACATACATATAACATATGCATGTAATGTTTGCTCGTTATTGTTTGGAGAAGAGAATTGGCTTGTTTAAACCCGGTCTATGTACGAATAAATCCACAAATTTAGTTCAATATTGACAATATCATTGTTTTATGTTAGTGTTGAGAATTTGAACCCTACACTAAATTAATTAAAGTATTAGTAATTTATTTATTAAATTTATTTTTAATACAAAATGGTTTAATTCATTTTGATTGATTACCCTTTTCATTATATGTCATTTACTTAATTTATATTTATTAGATTGTGAAATTGCCCACACTTTAACAGTTAATTTTAAAGAATCTCTCTCCGTGAAATCAAATATCATCATTTTTCTTTTTTTCTTTTTTTATATAAGCTACCAGTACCCCACTTATTATTAGGAATTGACTAAATCAGGTTAGGATTTAGTAAATATCATCAATTTTCGGCGGCTATTTTTAGGCGTTAAATTACAGAAGTAGCCTTTTAATCACATAAATGTCCAATATTGAGTTTTTTTTTTTTTTTTTTTTGAAATGAAATAAATAAGAAATCTATTATACGACTTTATAATTTCAGTTCTTATTTTGTCGTTATGCTCTGGCAATAAACATAGACAGAAATTGATAAAAATAGTTCTCTTTTGGATGGAGTAGAAATTTGAGAAACTTAAGCTAATATCTTCCGGTAAAATTATAGTTGAGAATTGAGATTTTTTGTATATGTCTTTATTCACTATTAGATTAATATAATTAAATATAAATCGTAGATTTAAAAAATTAAAATGATCTTTTAACTTTAAAACATGATGAATTCATTTTTTTAGAAATAAAAATTAACTTACATTTATTTTTTATTATTATTATTTTTGAATTCAAAAAGAGATTTACTCCATCAATTATTTTTAATAAAATAAGAAGAATAAAATTATAAATATAAATTAAAAGTTTCAATACTCATATCCAATTTTTTTTACCATGTATTAGCATGAAATTATTTAAATATTAAATTTTTACATCTAATAAAATTTCATTTAAACCTTTTAAAAAGTAAAAACAATTCAAAATTTAAGATCTTAGTTCATACTTTAAAATAAATTTATTAAAATTTAACAATAATTAATTTTGCTTTCTTTTATTTTTTATAATGCCAAATTTACTTCGGATTTATAAAAAGTTGCATAATTCTAAAATTTCAATTAACTTTTAAATATATTTTTAAATATATATATATATATATATATATATTTAGTTATTTATTTATTTATTTTTCTATTTTATTTAATCTACATATTTTACAAAGTCCTAAACCATAATATTCAATGATATTTAAATCTAAGTTTTTTTAATCTCTATCTATCTTTAAAGTGAAATTGATTTTACATAATTTCATCAGAGATTATATAATTCTAAGGTTTTTGACGATTTAATTTTTGATATTCATACAAATCGCAATATATATATATATATATATATATATATATATATATATATATATATATATATATATATTGCGATTTGTATGAATATATATATATTTGAATGAATAATAAATTTAAACTTATAAATGTGCTTTTAAAGATAAAAAGAAATTATTTAAAAAAATATAAAAGAAAGAGTAAGATAATAAAAGACCTATTTAATAGGTAATTATTATTATAGTAAATTGCGATAATCAATATATCACTCAAATAGAATTCTGTAACGATACAAAATTAGTAATTCTATACTGTATTAAAAGCCAATATCTCCGATACTGCTTCTAATATGATCTGCAAATTGGGTACCAGTTTCTCAAGGAGAAGAACTTTAAGCAAACAATACCCGCAGTGAAAATAGAAGAGGGCGAACAGATCACATACGACAAGGCAACAGCAGCTTTGAGAAGGGCAGTCCAGTTCTTTTCGGCACTGCAGGCCAGTGATGGTCATTGGCCTGCTGAAAATGCTGGGCCCTTGTTCTTCCTCCCTCCACTGGTTATGTGCGTTTACATAACGGGACATTTGGACACCGTCTTCCCACCGGAGCATCGCAAGGAAATCCTTCGCTACATATACTACCATCAGAATCAAGATGGTGGGTGGGGCCTGCACATTGAAGGCCACAGCACCATGTTCTGCACTGTTCTCAGCTATATCTGTATGCGTATTCTTGGAGTTGGACCTGATGGCGGTCAGGATAATGCCTGTGCCAGAGCCAGAACCTGGATTCATGACCACGGCGGCGTCACTTACATACCCTCCTGGGGCAAGACTTGGCTCTCGGTACGTAATATATTTCTATCCATCCATCCATCATTTATCATCTCTTCTACAGTATATATGTATATTTAATCACATGCTTGCGTTAATTCACAGATATTTGGTGTGTACGACTGGTCTGGATGCAACCCAATGCCTCCAGAATTTTGGTTACTTCCTTCATTCCTTCCAATGTGTCCAGCGAAAATGTGGTGCTACTGCCGGATGGTTTACATGCCAATGTCTTATTTGTATGGGAAGAGGTTTGTTGGGCCAATTACGCCTCTCATTCTTGAATTGAGACGAGAACTCCACACTCAACCTTATCATCAAATCAATTGGAAGAAAACACGCCACCTTTGTGCCCAAGTGAGCTAATTAATTTCCTCTTTCAATTAAATCATTTAATCAATTAAACATTAGCATGAAATTGCAAATACAAAATAAATAAATAAATTGAAAATTGAAACTGCAGGAGGACCTGTACTATCCGCATCCTTTGCTGCAAGACATAATGTGGGACACTCTTTACTTGTTCACGGAGCCTCTTCTGACTCGTTGGCCCTTTAGCAGCTTTATCAGAAACAAAGGTCTTCAAGTCACCATGAAACATATTCACTATGAAGATGAAAACAGCCGCTACATAACCATTGGATGTGTGGAGAAGGTGCTATGCATGTTGGCTTGCTGGGTCGAAGACCCTGACGGCGATTATTTCAAGAAACACCTTGCTAGGATTCCAGATTATCTTTGGGTTGCTGAGGATGGAATGAAAATGCAGAGTTTTGGAAGCCAGCAGTGGGATACTGGATTTGCAATTCAGGCACTGATTGCTACTAATCTTACACAAGAAATTGGAGACGTGTTAAAGAGAGGCCATAA